>NW_027156899.1:24739-26969 GCF_002600585.1 Cystoisospora suis | reverse complement strand
TCTTTCTCAAGATCAGCGCCTCTGCTACATAAGAGGCAGATGCATAAAGAGCGAGATGGAGAGATAAAGAATGGTTCTGGAGGCATTCGGAGAAAGATGTGATACATACACATGATGCGATGTGTATGTACGGATGAATAGGTGTGTATGTATGGAGATGTGGAAATGAAGGGGTATATGTGAATGTATGTAGGAGAATAGGTATGTATGTATGAATGAATGCATATATGTACGTATGTAGGTCTGTATGATGATGTATATATGGAAGTACGTATGTATGTGTAGGTGTGCATGTATAAAGGTATGCTTGTATGTATGAAGATTCAAGGGCGTTAGCTTTGACTAATCGAGTGGTTGATATTCTATCTCTTCTGTTACTTCGGAGATGTATGTTTCTCTTTCTCTCTTTCTTTCTTTCTTTGTCTCCTACTTTCTCTCTCTCTTTCTCTTTGTGTATAGGACGGATATTTGCATCGTGACAAGTGAGCCTTTAACGTCAAATCCTGATGACTGGATGGCTGTGCCTCGTAATCATCTTGTTCTTATCACCCCGTCTATCGATCTTCTTCTCCATCCCATCTGTGCATGTCCTTCGCCTCCTCCCTCTTTCCTTTTCTCTTCTTCTTCTTCTATTCCACGACCTCTCTTGTCCTCTGAATCTCTCCTATCTCCTTACCATCATCTTCATTCTCTCCCTCAGACTTCTCCTTCTTCTTCTTCTTCTTGCTCTCTGTCTCCTTATACCCATACCAGTCACCAAGGGATCTCCCCCCCTTCAAGTCTTTCTCTTGTAGGTTTGGTCTCTCCCTCTACTACACCCTCCTTTAGCCGAGGTCAAGGGGGAGAAGATGACCACACAGGAACATCACTGAGAAGAGCGGAGGAGCCTATGACGATGCATTTCCAAGAAAGTCATCTTAGTAGTCATCGCCATAGGCTTAGTGTCGCTCCTAGACATCCCCCTGATAGCGATAGTTCGATCTATCCTTCTCTTGTGGTCTCTACTCCCTCACCTCTGTCTTCTTCTTCTTCTTCTCTTCCCCAAGGAGGGAGAAGAACAGGCGCAGAAGAAGAAGGAAGAAGTGAGATGCCGAAGGAGGATGAACGACAAAGAGAAATCCAGATGAATCAGGAGAACAGGGAGGAGAAGGCGACGCTGAGAAGTCTTCATGGTCCAGTGAAAGAGAGGTCACCTCATTCAGTTCCCGGAGGGAAAGATGAGATTTTTCTTCAGCAACAACAAGGAGAAGAAGAAGTAGAAGAGGAGCAGCATAAAAGGGAGAAGAAAGCAGAAGAGAATGAAGAAAGAGACACGAGTGGAATGAGGGATGTTGTTGAGGGGAAAGAAAGAAATGAAGAAGATATGAAAGAGGTCAAGAGTGTAACAAGGCATATGATGCATGGGAATGAAGAAAGAAGGTGTGATGGAAATCTTCCTTTTTCGTCTACATCTCTCTCAGGAAAGACAAAGAACGAGAACGAACTTCTACACGACCCTAGCTCTTCTAAGAGAAATGTCGTAGATGCTTCCGCTTCGTCTGTCTCTGTCCTTTCTTCTTCTTCTCCTTCCTGTGTTGATAGCCTTCCTCGTCAGGAACCCTCATCTTCGTCTTCCCTGGAATCGCCACATCGGTATGAGAATGGACAACCTAGACCTCCTCATTCATCTTCTTCTTCCTCCCTTGTACCTTCTTCTTCTGCTTCTTTAGTATCTCCTGTCGAACTCTCTCAAGATCGAGACATGCAAACCATCCACCTCTCTCCATATCAAGAGGCTTCGAGGTCTCCTTCTTCTTCGCATGCAATCACGTCTATCGTAGCGACAACGAGATCAACGACCACGAGACAGACAGTATGTGTGCACGATGAAGAGCACTTAGAAAGGAAAAGAGACTGGGCCCTTTCTGGAGAAGGAATCGAAGAAGAGAAGCCACAGGAAGAAGATGCGATAGTCAAAGAAGGAGGAGTTACAGAAAATGGCCCATGGCTATCCTTGTCATCCAAGTCTTCTCGTGTATCTCTTCCTTCTCCTCCTTCTTGTTCATTTAGGCCTTCTCCATGTCCTTTATCTTTTTCTCCTTCGATTTCCTGTTCTTCTCATCCTTCATCTTTATCGTTAGTTTCCTCCTACATCTCTCCCTTCGTCTTCTCTCCTGCTGCGCCGCCGCTTCCGAAAGGGCTTCTTCTTCATGCAGGTCTGACACCCCCGAGCCTAGGCTTACCCCCCCCC
>NW_027156899.1:14095-24381 GCF_002600585.1 Cystoisospora suis | reverse complement strand
GGCAACGAGGGGGGGAGAAGAAGAGGAACCATGAAGGCTCCTATGCGAGAGGAGAAGGAGGAAGGATGTTTCTAACATGTCGCTTCCTTATAGCTGGACGGCAGGATGGGAGTATCACGATAGTGGAGACTCCTTCGGCTTGTTTATCGAGGCGTCGATACTTCCAAGCTCATACAGGAGGTGTCTTAAGCTTAGCCTCCTTTGTAGCGAGTCCTAATGTCGTCTGTACACAGACGATCAAGAAGATGCCTCAGATGCACCCTTCATCCAACTATCGACACTGTTCTTCTTCTTTCTTAGATCAGAAGGAGGTGGTATACTCGTCAGCGTATGCTTCACAGATGAGTGAGAAGAAGAAAGAACAGTTAAGGAAAGAAGAGGGAGAAGAAGAGAGAAGAGAGAAGAAGAAAGACAGGAATGATGCAAGAGGAGAGAAAGGAAAGGTGTCCTTCTGGTCTTGAAGAGAACAAGAAAGAGAGAGATGGAGATGTGAAGAAAGAGCGTCCTCGGTGTCTACGACGAGAGGAGGAATATGATCATGATATAGAGGAGGAGGGGGGGTTGAATGGACGTACGAAGAGTCTATTAGAGTGTGAAGGCTGCGGAAGAGAACAGCCTCGATTCTTTCTGATCAGCGGGAGTAGTGACACCTCCATAGCTCTCTGGGACGTCACGCCTCTCGTCCTCTCTTCAGCTGCTGCTGCCGCTGCGGCAAATTATGCGGCGGAGTTTGAAATACCCAGAAGAAGAAGAAGATCTGATCTTAAGCGAGAAGACGGAGGGGCGTCTTCTTCTTTTCAAGAGGATAGAAATAGAAGAAGAGTGCTGAAGATGAAGGAGAAGAGAGAGACTAGTGAGAGGGGGGAGGTGTTGTTTGCGGGTAGAAAGGGTGCTATGATGAAGGAGAGCATGCATGCGCTTTCAACTGAGAGGGGGGATGAGGAGGAGAAAGACGAAGAAGGAAGGAGAGATGTGCAGGAGAAAGAAGAAGGAGAAGAAGATTTGGAGAGAGAGATCATGTATGAGGAAGATGAGAGGATAGAAGAAGAAGACGACGAGAGAGAGAAAGAAGAAGAAAGAGAAAGAGAAGGGGAGAATTATTACCGTATAGAGGATGATGAGGTGGAGTTAGATCCTAACGAGCTCCTAGCATTAAGAATTCGTTTCAAACCGCATCAGGGAGATATTCTCTCTGTATGTACCTATCCTTCTTTGTCTTTATCGAATAAGCGTTCTTTTCCTTTTCCTCCTAAGAGCAAGAGGAGAAAAGACAGAGAAGATGAAGAAGGAGAGGGATCTCAGAGAAGACCATCTCTCCACAGCAACAGACAAGAAGGAGGAGGAGGAGAAGAAAAGGGAGAAGAAGCAGAGACAGAAGAAGGAAAGGAAGAAGATAACCGTGATGATGGTAAGGGAGAAAGATCTGTGTGTGAGGAATCCGAGCATGTCGAAGAAGAATGGATGGAAGACGATGAAGAGGAAACAGGAGGAGAGGTTGTTGATTCGGGAACCGGGTGTATGTGCACATACTATCATTGTGGACAGTGTTGTCGTCTTTGGGGGAGGTATCCTCGCGTCGGTTCTCTGAAGGCTCACTCCACCAAATCACACGGGGATGTTCTCCTGAAGAGAAAGAACATCCTAAATACCTCCCCAGAAGATACAGAAAATCCTATCATCCTTTCTTCTTCTTCTTCTTATCCACCTTTGTCTTCTTCCTGTCGTATCACCTCAAGAGCTGTGTCAAGATCATCTTCCTTCGTCTTTTCTCCTTCTCCCTCTCCTTGTCCTTCTTCTTCGTCGTCTACTTCTTCGCCTTCTCCTCCTTCTTGTCCAAGCCGTAGCTTTCCTTCATTGTATGCAGCGCCATGTACTCTGCTTCTTGGGTTTCAATCGACGAAAGTAGGAGTTATGTCGATTCCTGCTTTGCTTCAATACGTTGCCTACGTAGACAGTTTTATCGCGTTCTTAGCTCAGTCTCTCTTCTCTTCATCGTGCTCTTCTCGAGAGAGAGGAGAAGGAAAAGAAGCCCCACCCCGAGAACCAGAAGAAGCCGAAGAAAAAAGAGGTTTCTTCTTCTCTTCTTCTTCTTCCTCTCGGTCGTCGTCGTCTTTCTTACATCAAGACAATGTGAATGATGTAGACACATGTCTACTACAGCCAGCATCTTCGTCACCTTGCTGGTCTCCCAATTATCTTCTCCCGCGTTCGCTCTCTTCGTCTTGTTCTTCTCTTGCTTCTTGTGGCGCTGTTCCCCCAGATGAGTTTTATGACGGACAGATGACTGAAGAAGATAGACACCATCTCCTGCAATATACTTCCTCCTTCTTTCGAGAAGCTGTTGTCTCCGATACACAGCCTCATATCGATATTCTTTATCCAGCCTCTAGTCGATGTCGAGCTAGCGCTACTCATAGTGGTAGTAGTAGCAGAAGACACGGGGGGAGACACGGGAAAGGCAAGAAAGACCCTGGACATCCCTGCTGTCTTCACGGAGCTGTCTTTTCTTGTTCGACTCCTCATGACCCGGTAGATCTTCTTCCTCTTCATCCTTTAATGAAAGAACAACTCAAGAGACAGTATTCTCTCGTCAAGCAAAAGGACAGAAGATATACAGCAGCAGTCGCAGTAAATGTTGACGAAGACCGGCTGGCCCGCCCGCTAGGAGACAAACCACGGGAGGTCGAGAAAGAGAGAACGAAAGAAGAGAAGAGGAGAGATTTCAAGATCTCCCGAAAAATGGAGAAAGAAGAAGAGAGAGGAAGATATGACGGGGGAGGAGGAGTCGCTATCGATTCTTTAGAGGGTTGTCTTTCATCAAGCATCGCGCAGGCACAGAAGAGTCTCACCAAGGAAGGGGGAAGATCAACGACCCAAAGAGGAAGAAAAAAGCTTTTTTATTCTCCTCCTTCCTTTCCTTCGGATGTGTTACATCTGGAGTGTCGATTTCTCCCCTTCACGTTAAATGCATGCACTTCTCCGTCATATCCTTCTCTTGTTTCCTCTTCTTGTTCTCCCTCTCCTTCTTCTCCTACGAAGCGTTCTTCTCACTTCCTCTCTCCGTGTTCGGCTAGATTTCGCACAGGTGTCATGAGGAAGGCTTTGTGTCATTTGAGAGAAGGCGAGGAAGCAGAAGCCGAAAAAGAAGGAGGGACGAGACAGAGAGGACAGATTTCAAGTATTCCTTGTATTAACGAAGAAGAGGAGGATCTCAACGTGCACCAAGAGGAATCTTCTTCTTCTTCTTCAATGGCGAGAAAGAACAACGAGGGGCTATTGACAACAACAAGAGGTGTATGTACACTTGAGGAGGGTGGTACTGGAGGAGACAGCAGAGGGATGATGGAGATCGACGTGAAGAAGCGTCATAGGACCCCCTACCATGCTTCTCATCATGATGAGACAGACAGTTTTCCCCCTTGCCATTTGAAAGAAGGCAAGGGATTGTCCTCTCAGTCCCTTCATGCGAGCCATGTCCACTTTGTATCAAAAGGAGAAACAAGAGAAGATCTACGAGAAAAAGAAAGAGAAGGACCCCCCTTAAGTCCTTCTTCTTCTCCTCCTCTTCCCTATGATCCATCCGCGTCGCCTCTTCCGTCAAGGGAATCCCCTCAAGGAGGCAACTCGTCTTTCGCTAAGCCTATGCTATGTGTATCTCCTTCCTCTTCATCTTCTCCATGGATGGGGGAGCATCCTCATCATTATGAGTATCCCCCTCGTGGTCTATGTGAAGCGAGTGCTTTGCCGTCTTATCTGTCTTGTCAAAGAACAGGCGGAGGAGGGGAGGCCTGTGTTTCTTCCTCCTCTTTGTCTCTTTATCCTTATGAAGGGCGATTCTCCTCTAAGAAGAGTTGTTCCTCTGAAGAGAAGAGGAGGAATCTCGAGAGGATTTTAATGAAGAAAAGAGACCCGCCTGGTCACGTCGGTTTTGTCGAATGTGTCGTTGCATGCGGTGCTTATATTTGCACAGGAGGAGGTGACGGACGTGTCGTTGTGTGGTCCCCCAAAACAGGAGTGATGAGAGGAGAGTTGAGAGGTCATCGTGGGGGGGTGTTATGCCTATCGTATTGCGCTGTAATAGATGAAGAGGAGCATGAGGTTAGCTCTCTCCGTCGAAGTCAGGGAGAAGAAGATGAACAAGAAGATGCCTCTCCTAGAAGAGAAAGAGAAGAACGAAAGGAAGACTCTCGGGTGATAAGAAGAGAAGAAGAAGAAGATCGAAAAGCCCCGAGAGAAGACTTCATGATGACGGTCATTACGTCTCCCCGGGGGAGTGGCTTATTATTCTCAGGAAGTCGAGATAAGACGATACGTGTATGGCGAGTGGACGAAATGGTTTGCGTGCATGCCTTGCTTCATCATACAGCTGAAGTTTTATCCTTAACTGCTAGCGGTTCACATCGATTACTAGTCAGCGGCGCAGCCAATGGTGAGCTCTTCATCTGGTGTATAGACACCTTAGAGGTGGTCTATGCCCTTCACATGTCGACCTCTCTAGATCATACCACCTTCCTGCCTTCTCTTCCTCCTATGATACAAGGAGACATGTCTCCTTCCTCTCTGTCTCGTCTCTACTCGTCTTTCAGCGCCAACTCATCTGCAACCTACCCATTGGGCGCTCTCCCGCAGGTCTTCTCTTCAGTAGGAGGAAGGGGGGGGGGACCTGCGATGAACCGTTCGATGGTGGGTATGGTCTCCCCTCCTTCCACCTTAGGACGGAGCATCACGAGCTCATCTATGTATCCCGGGAGTACCTCTCAACGGGGGAGTGCCGTCACAGCTTTAATGTTGATAGGAAGAAGTGCACAAGTGGACAAAAAGAAGAAGAAGAAGGACAGCCACAACAACAAGAACAAGCATCGAGATAGAGATTATAGACACCATCGATATTGGGGGAGAAGAGGGAAACACCATGAGGAGGAGGAGGAGGAAGAAGAAGAGGAAGTCACAGAGCGACATATAAGAAGTGAGGAAGAACATGAAGAAGAAGAAGAGAAAGCAAAGAAGAGAAAGAAAGAACAACATCTTACGACCAACGATATGAAACAAGGAATGAAGTCTTCTTCTTTCTCGTCTCGACCTTCTTTGAAGAAGGTAGTAGTTGAGGAAGAGGCAGGAGAAGATCGAGAAGATAATGCTGATGGTGACGGTGAAGGAAGCGAGGTCAGGAGCATCAGCCATCTCACGACCTCTTCAGATAGGAGCCAAGCACCTACGTCTCCCTCTTCTTCAACTCTTACTTCCGAGGGAGAAGAAGAAGAGGAAGAGGAAGAAGATGTCCATCTTCTTCTTCAAGGTGATGGTGTAGACACCGTCCAGCTATGGGCAGCTAGCGGTGATGGCTTGTTACGTGTCTGGCAAGTCCCTTCCCTTGCCAGTAGAGCTCGCTTATCTCAACAACGAGAGTATGAACGCTTTCTCTTCCTTCAAAGCCTAGTAGGAGCGGCGAGCCACGACGGCCGCCATACAGCTGAAGACGTAGAAGGCGGAGATCGCGATAGAGACAGAGAAGCTCCTCCAGCATTCCTTTCAGGCAAACAAAGGACCCATGAAGATGATTTATCACCTTCCGAACGCCATGGAGAAGAAGAAGAACAGGGGGATGAACAAGAAGAAGAAAGGCGGGGAGATCGAAGTGTACAGGAGGAACAACACAGCGACGACGAATTGTCTTCATTGGGATTCACAGTCGACAAGACGGAGAATTCTATGGCTTTAGTGGTCTTGAAGAATGAGAATATTGTGCAGAAGAAAAAGAAGAGGACTAATCAGATTTGTCTAGGAGGGAGAGGAGGAGGAGATGCCCCGATATTCTTGAATCATACGAAGCCAAGTTTGTCTTCTTTACTTCGAGATCGAGGAAGTGATCTTGCTTGTATGTCTTCTTCTCCTTCTTCAGCTTTTCTTCTCCCTTCTTTATGTGGCATAATACATCCTATGTCTCTTCCTCTCTATAGTCCTTCTCTAGTAGGAAGAGGAGAAGGCGTCGTAGCAGTAGGAGGTGGCAAGACAGGTTTATCTGCACCTTTCTTTTCATCTTCTTTCGTCTCTTCTTCATCTTCTTCAACGTGTTTCATGACTCTCTTAAGAAGATTTGTCGGATTTCCATCGGTGTCTGGATCTCCTGCATGTCTAGTAGCTAGCTGGCAAGCTGCTTTGTTCTTAGCTCAATGCTTTGAACGACTCTTAGGAGCGGAAGTTCAGCTGATTCCCACACCTCGTACTTCAGCGTCCCCTTCATCTCCGAGAAGAACTTCCTCCTCTTCTTTTCCTCTTTCTCGATATGCCGATCGAGGAGAAGAAGAAGAAGAGAAAAGAAGAGAACGCCGTCATGAGGTGGGGAAGCATCGGCGGCATTCCTGTCATACATACAATTCTTATCGTAAGAAGAATGAGAAGATTAAAGAATCTCGAAGAAGAGAAGATGAAGAGCAAGAAGAAGAAGGAGGGTCAGGCTTACCTATCGTTTTTGCACGTCTTGGATGTGATCCCTGTAAGCCGACGATTGTCTTCTATTCTCATTATGATGTTGTTGGAGCAGAGGATGACCAATCTTATCAATCTTCTTTCACAGTCTCTCCTTCTCCATCTTCTTCTTCTTCCTTCTCTCACTCTCATTCTTCTCCTTATCAGATCTCTCCTCTTAGACAGCAAAATTCAGTCGCTTATCGAGGTTCCTCTTCTCCTGGAGTACCAGCCGCTGCCTCACTTCAAGAAAGCGAGGGCAAAGACTCTTTCCTTTTTTCTTCTTCTCCTTCTTCTGCGTCGAGGGGTGATCCGAGAGGAAAAGGCGAGATTTCTTCGTCAGAAAGACCCTCTTGCAAGACGGGGAATGGTGTTGGTATGACTGGCCGTTATGAAGGAGATGAGGTGAATGAAGAGGAGAGGAGGAGGCGACGACCAGAGTCAAGAAAAGAAGAGAGAGAACAAGGAGGACGAGAAGTACAAGAAGGAGGGAGAAGAACAAGCACACCACATGAAAGAAAGTCCAATAAAGGTGAAGGAAAGAGAGAAAGCCATCTTTCTTCTTCTTCTTCATCTTCATCTTCATCTTCGAGCTGTTGGCGAAGTAATCCATGGAGAGTGTGGGGTGAGGATGGCTATGTGTATGGACGAGGCGTGAGCGACAACAAAGGCCCCATTCTATGTACGATCTTTGCGGTTCGGGAGTTCATACGGCACTCGCAGAAGAAGAAGAGAAGTGCATGTAGGAGAAGAAGAAATGAAGAACGCCTTCTCACGCAGAGAGAAGGTGGAAGAAGGACAACAACAAGAAGAAGAAGACATCCTTCCTCTGACCTCGAGGAGAACAAGAAGAAGACGAGAGAGAAAGAAACGAAAGTAGAAGGAGATGTCGCTGGGGGTAGGGGGCGAAGCCAAGAGGAAAGCCTTGATAGGACAGGAAAAGAGGAGAGAGAAGTTTTGAGGAAGGAAGAGGAAGAAAAAGAAGAAAGAGAAGGGGGAGAGAAACAAGAAAGAAAAGAAAGAAGAGGAGAGAAACATTCTCATGCGCCCTCTAGTAGTGCTAGTAGTCGTAGTCGTCTTCGCTATAGTTATGATGATAGAGAGGGGAGCTCCGGGGAACTTCCCTTCAACTTTGTATGGATTTCTGAAGGACAAGAAGAAAGCGGAAGTAACGGTAAGATGACAACAACATATTCATATTCAAGGCATTGATAGATAGATAGATAGACGACAGATGATAGATAGATAGACAGATTAAATATAGATAGATAGATGAACAGATAGCATCAAGAAAGATAGATAGGTTAAAGACAGATAGATCAAAGATAGGTAGACTGAAGATGGATAGAGAGATAGATTAAAGATAGATATATAGACAGAATGGCAAATCGATAAAGAGGGATTGTCTATAGATGAGAGAGACAGGACTAGCTGGTTCTTTCTTTCTCTTCACTAGCAGGAATGGCTCTGTCCTTCTGTTGATCATAGATGTCTTTCATGCCTAGAGTCTTCTACCTGTCTTAGTGTAGGAGTAGAATTTCTTATGTCTGACGCAGTATGTGACTTCCCCTTCGATGTGTTGGTAGGTATGATACATGCAGAAGAGAATGAAAGACCTTTTCTGTACGATGGAGATTTAGAGAAGTCTCAAAATCTGGTAGAGTCTTGCTCTCTCTCTCTCATATCTACCCATTCCTCTTTCTTCTCCTTCCTTTCTCTCATCTTGCTTTTCTTTCTTTCTTTTTGTATGTCTCTATCATCTCCATATGTATTTCTTCAAGTGTACAAGACAGGCGTCGTAGCTCCTTCCTAGTTGCAGAGACAATTCTCTTCTGTCCGTTCTAAGCATTGAAGAAGATCTAAGGTCGTACTTTCAATGAGTCGTCTTAATCATTATCTCGTCTTCTCACGCCCACACAGACGTGTCGGTCTCTCTACGTATGCATGTAAGTATCTATATATATATATATGCATGCATATACATACCGAACTATATATCTCTCTCTGTCTATAGATCTTTCAAGATGTGCGGTGGTAGTTTTACATGGTCTAGTGAACGCTTGAAGAGTCGTTGCAGCGAACGTGAATGGAGTGTATGTACACATAGAGATATATGCCTTCATGAATGTAGGATGGAGACTTTTTGTTTTTTCTGGTGTTCCTGAAGATGGTAAAGAGGGTTGTTGTTTCTTCTTCTTCTTCTCTTTCTTCTTCAGGATTTAAGGAAGCAGTAGAAAGACATCTTGGATGGATGGTCGGGAGGAAGTTCTTCGTCATCTGCACAAACAGCTACTGGATTGACGATGTCCATCCTTGTCTAGTGTACGTACACCTAAGATATGAGAAGGGGGCACTGACTTCATCTGCACGCATTCGTAGACAAAATAGACTTGTATATGTAGAAGACGAAGTTCGTTTGGTAGATGTGTCATGTAGCTGAATCGAAAGAGCAAGATTTCAGAGTTAAAGAGTCTCTTCATAGAGAAAGATGTGTCAATCGGGCGTGTGTGAAAGCTCTTTTACAGACGTTTCATATGTAGGCATGAAGTGTCTCCCGGTCTGTATCCATTCTACGTCTCTAGAGAAAGGGAAATACACGGGTGTCCGGTAGGTCTGGATAGTCATCTAGTTGGATAGATCTAGCTATGCACATGTGTCTCAGAGAGTGTCTCAGTGTATGCTCGCATATCTTAATCTACATGTATACATGCAGCTCTCCTCTCCTCCTTTCTTTTCCTCTGTATCGAATCATACGTAGGTGTATGTGTATGTATACGTATGCAATAGACAGCTATCTTTCTATCTTTCATCTATGCATGCAGTGATCCGACTCTACTGACCTAGTTCTCGTTCTTTTTTCCGTGTTGCGTGAATCTAGGAGTGACGTTGTGGTCACTTCCGTCGATTACATTTCTTTCTTCTCCGATTCGCGAGGTCTTGTCTAGTGCTATATATCTTCTCGTGTTGATCTTGTGTTTCTGGGTGTATGTACACCACAGATATGGTATGAGAGGAGTTGTCGACGCGAGGATCATCGTGAAAGGAGGCAACGAAAGTACAGGGCATCATTCAGGTGTACATGGAGGTGCTATTGCTGAACCTGTCCAGGTATGTTAAAGATTTCTTTCCTCTTTCTCTCCTTCGTCTGAATGATCCTTCGCCCTCTCACATAAAGGCAGACACATTTCGCCGTCTCTCTGTTTCTCCGTCTTTTCTCCTCTTGGTATTTCGCATGGGTTCACAAGGCGTTTCAACTTGGCCTATTTGCAATAGAGATGTGAAGGTACCTTTCTATGTCTTAGGAGATTGGCTAGCTATTCAAGTAGACATGAGAGAAAGAGAGGGGATATGTGGTCCTTGTATGAAGAGAGGCTATACGGCCTAAGAGCTTCTCAGGTGTATACGATCGGTATTTCACGTCTTTCTCACCGATGGTCGATCAAAAGCTCTACGATATTTCCTTGTGGGGAGATGTCTAGGTGTCTCTTCTCTCTAGCCGTACAATTCCACTTTGGTAGATAGACAGGCGCCAAGTGATATCTCCGTACAGACAGATTCAAGACAAATAGATAGATAGATTGATAAGGGGTCAAGAGAGAAACGAAGGATAGGATAATAGGTGGACGATAGATTAAAGATAGATAGATTAAAGATAGATTAAAGATAGATAGATAGATTAAAGATAGATAGATTAAAGATAGATTAAAGATAGATAGATAGATAGATTAAAGATAGATAGATAGATAGATTAAAGATAGATAGATAGATAGATTAAAGATAGATAGATAGATAGATAGATTAAAGATAGACTAAAGATAGAT
>NW_027156899.1:5370-13963 GCF_002600585.1 Cystoisospora suis | reverse complement strand
CATCCGAATCTCTTGTCTTTCTGATGTAGAGAATAGAAACAAAGATGAATGGTCTATCATTTATAGACAGATATCTAGAGGTGATACGATGAAGAATCTCAGCAAGTAGAGTAAGAAGGAAGACGATGTATGTGTATATTTTCCATCCTGTATGTACACTAACGGATTGTGCAAGAAGATCAAAGAAGTCATCCTCGTGTCTTGTCTCTTTTCTTCCTGTTTGTCTTTCTATCTTCTTCGATTCTGTTGTAGGAGCTTCTTCATGTTGTCTCAAGCCTTACAGACATCCGTACCGGGCGTGTCCTTCTGCCACACTTCTACGACCGTATACACCCTATCTCTCAACAAGAGGTAAGCTTATCACTCTCTCCTTCTCCCTCTATCTAGCCTCTATCTGTCTGTCCATATACATATCCGTCTCAGCGACCTCTGTACTCGTGTCTATCTATCTATCTATCTATCTGTCTATGTATCTATCTATCCTTCCTTTCTTTCTTTCTTTCTTCAATGTATCTCCTTTATCTAGGAATATGTTTGTATGTTGTCTGTGTATTCAGCTTGAATCGTTGAAGAATGTTCCTTTTGATACAGCTGATTACTTTGCTTCTGTAAGACAAGCAGGTCTTCGCAGTTCCGATCCTTCTGTGTTACTCCAGAAGAGGTAAGATGAATGGTAAAGACATATGTCTACACACACCTGTACATACACCCCACCTATACACTCTTCCTTTCCTCCAGTAGACACTGTATCTCTCATTCATGTCTATCGTTTGCCTGGGGAGGGTCTTCCTATATATTTGTCGTGCATCCACACACATAAGTAGATCTACATATATCTACACATATAGATAGACTGGTAGATATAGAGATACAGATCTCTATACATGTAGATATATATATATATATATGTATAGACATAGAGGCAGCGCGAGAAGCTATATTTGTTTTGATGTGCTGTTAGGTTGATACGAGTTCCTTGTGAAAACGGAGAGGAAGGAGAGCCTCTCACGAGCTGGAGTGTTTTGTCTCTATTTCTCCGTGGATCCTATGTTAATTTCGACGTGTGTCTGTGGCTGTATTACTGTAGATACTCGTGAAATATCCGCCTCTCTATCGTATGTAAATAGACGACATCTGTACAGACATATAACTCGGGTATATGAAAGGACGTTCACTCCCCCTTTCTACTTTGTCTTCTTCTCTATCCAGATGCGTTCATAATCCCGGCATATAAGGTGCCTCCTAGGTCATGTACTGCCGTATATATATATATATATATATGTTAATCTATGATTTATCACACATGTATATATATCTATATCTATATATATATATATATAACTGAATGTACAATGTTTCCTACGGAGTGATCTGTTTCTTCAGATTACATGAGAGAGAGAGAGATTGGGAGAGAGGGAGAGAGAGAGAGACAGTTTGTTTCTTCTTAGTCGAGTGTTGTCTTTCTCGGAGTCATCTTTCTATCGCTCTCAATTCAACCTGGGCAGGAGAGGTGTACGTACACCTCGTCAAAGCAAGAAGAGAGTTGAAAAAGAGCCTTCTCCCCCGCTTCTTCTCTTTCCTTCTCGTGAAGCAAGTCAACCTTATAAAGAAGCGTCACACATAGCCCCATAGCTCTACATAGAGATATCTAGACCAATACAGCTATTGGTCTACCTATAGATCTCTTCATATCTTACTTGAGTAAAGTTGTATACCTGATCTTCCCTTTTTCTTCCCAATGTTATTTCTTCTCTTCTCCATTTCTTTGTTTCGTCTCCACGGTGTTCCTCTTTATCTTTCTCTTTTAGTGTGTATTTTGTCTTTCTCAATCAGATGGTTCGAGCCTTGTCTTAGCGTGGTAAATATCACATCCTCTGCGCAAGGCTCTTCAGCTGGAGTCTTTGATAGCCTTCTCTCTACTTCTACTTCTTCTTCTTCATCGATGTTCCATTCTAGCGCCATGACAGTCGATTCCCATCAGCCGCACCATAACATGAATAAAGAAGGAAGAGGCCCGCTCTGCGACCACGTTCATCTTCATTCCTCGCATGCATGCATTAGCAAAGGAGGAGGCCCAGCGGGAGGAGGACTCGGAGGGAATTTCCGTATTATGCCTTCGATGTCTTGCTGTGATATCTGTATAAGGCTCGTACCTCCTCAGGATCCTATAGAGATCTTCGAGGGACTGAAGCAACATGTCGAACGTGTTTTCAAAGATCTCCACTCGACCAATCAGGTGTATGTACAGCTGGTGGGACATGGACAGAGCTGGAGAACCAACAAACTCACACGAAATGCGAAATCGCTCTACGGGGCGGCTCATGAAGCCGTCCACCAGGTAGGCAGGAGACAGGCAGGCGAGGGGGAGACGGATGGAAAGGTTGAAGAGACATAGCAGTCATAGACAGACAAAGCATAAAGGGATAGAAAAGAAAAAAAGACAGGTACAATAAGAGGGAAAGGATAGTCGCCTATTTACATAGACATATATAGATATAGATTCAGACATAGTCATACATACATATTCATTGCATACATATATACTCATACATATACATCCATACATCCACAGTCACACGATCATCATATTGCCGACTCCACTCAATTCGCACCATACTTATGCTCTCTCTAAATAGATACATCTCTATGTGTACATACATACATATATATAGACGTATATATGTCCCGTTATCTCTGTGTGTGTCGGTCAGTCTTAAATACTTAAAGCTATGTATATGCATTTATTTCATTCGTTCTTTTCTATAGTTAGTCTGTCTATCTGTCTTTGACTTGCCTATCTATCTATCTATCTATCTTTAATCTATTTATTTGTCTCTGTCTATTTTTTGTGTATGTATGTGTAGGTGTGGGGTCGAGCTCCAGTGCATATATTGGAAGGAGGTTCGATGCCTGTGATAAAGACTCTAACTGATCTCTTGACTCGCCACGTTCAGTGCTTACACATGCATCACACTTATCGTCCAAAGAAGTCGTCTTCTTCTTCTCCTCTTCGAGACATCTTAGCGCTGAAAAGCCCTTCATGTGTTGGGGAAGTTTCCTCTTCGGAAGGAGGGAAGAATTCTAAAGCACACGAGAGGATGAAAGAAAAACCTTCTTCTTCTTCTTCCCGTCTTTCTCTCGATAATGAAGGAGAGCCTAAAGAAGAAGAGAGAGAGAGAAGAAAGAAACGAGATGAGGAAGATGATGATCAGAAGAAGAAGAAGGAAGAAGAAGAAAAGAGAAGAATAAGAAGAAGAATGGAGAAAGAAGAAGAAGAAGAAACAGAAGTGGTTCCGCTTCAACTTCCTTTAGGTCAGAGTAGCGATAACGCTCATCTACCGAATGAACGAATACGCCTTATCAATCTCTATAAGGTAAAGAAGACAAGAAGGGACCAAGGAGAAACAAGAAGAAGAAAAAGAAGAAGTCGTGGAAGAAACGTCACTTCTCTTCTTTCTTCGTATTCTAACTACCTTGATTCTTCCATCTTGAACTCAGAGTGGAGAAGGGAAGAGAAAGAGATAGATAGATAGATATCTAGATTAAAGATAGATATTTAGATAGATAGCAATAGATAGAGAGGTAAACGTATATAGATGTAGATAGATAGTCGTAGATCTCCTTTGTCTATCAATTTGTATTGGATGGAAGACGCTCTGAGGGATGAACAAGGGAAGATCATGCACGTTCATTATAATGGATAGTTACGTAGATGTAGGCATATTGATACATATAGAGATATATTAGATCTTCAAAAGGGTAGATACACGTATATATATGGTACATGTATTATTATCATCATTGTATATCAAACTCTTGGAGCTTCGCCTCATCCACTCAGTCTTCATTCTTTCGATCACTTACTCCTCATCTATCTTTAATCTATCTATCTATATTCAATCTATCTTTAATCTATCTGTCTCTAATCAGTCTGTCTTTAACCTATGTATCTTTCTTCTATCTATCTACTTCTGTATTTCTCTTTCATCGTATATGACTTTCCTCCCAGGATATATCCCTGGTCCAAAGTATATGTATCTGTATGTAGCTGTATATGCATATATATATATATATAGATATGTATTTGTGTAGGTGTCTGCCTATGTGTATGTGTCGGCTAATATACAGGTGTGTGCATGATACCTCTCATTTTGGTTCGTTCATTGTGTCTTTCTGCTTTCTTTCTTTGTGTCTGATGAATGTCTAGGGTGTGGAAGTGATAGAGAGAATGCTAGATCTTCTCTCGCACAATGAGCCTCTTCATCTACAGCCTCGTGAACCCCCCCATGACTGACCGACCAAAAGAAAAGGAAGCAGAAACAAGAGAAGTCTACGAAGGAAATGCTTGTCACCTCAACTTCTATCTTTCTTTCATTCTCTCATTGCCTCTATCAATTATCTATTAGCATCTATCTATGTATCTTTCAATCGATTCTTCCGTCTTTCCTTCCTTGAAGTTTCTCTTTCTTTTCTTACTTGATTTGAATATTCATCCAACACAGCGCGTCCAAGGGATATCTTTATCTCTCTCTCTTGGTCGAATCCATCAGTAGACTCATCGCAACGTGGTGTCAGTACACTCGGCGGGGTGTACGTACATGATACATAGCTTCTTAATAAGAATAGAGAAGTAGAGAGATTTCTTGTATATGATTCTTGTTTGTTTTTTTCTATGAGAGATAAATATCATCTTCGGCCGATCGATCGATGTGTCTCTATGCCTATCAGGGGAGCCTCGCTCTTCTCTCAGTTTTCCTGCATCTTCATTAGTCCGATTGGGTAGTGATATATAAGAAGGAGAGTTCATCTATCGATTTGTTTCTCTTTCTTTCTCTTTCTTATTTCTTTGAGAGATGCTGTTTTCTTCTTGCTCTTTTCTCAATGATTAGCGGGATAACTCGCTATTATCATGGTCATCGCAGAAAGAGAAAGAAGGTGTTCAGCGAAGTTCGCCGTCCTAGCCTTAAGATTGCATGCATGCGGAGATTTCTCTCACTTTCACATTACGATAGATAGATTTAGGTGTATGGATCATTAGTCGATGCTGTTGTATTGCATGTCTACAACGTGTGTTTGTTCGTGTTTCTTTGCATTTGAAGAAGACGCTTATCAACTGCTTATAGCTCTCTCTATCGCTCGATTGGATAGCTGGATAAAGGAATGAATGAAGAGGAAAGCACTGTACATCCATCCATACCCACACATCTATACATTTGATCTATGTCTACTACTACTACTATCCATGTGTCTACTTTCGTGTCTGACGTATCTATCTATCTATCTATTCATCTGTCTATCTATCTATCTATATATATATATGTATTGGTCCATGTATTGATGTGGATAGAATGGTGACTCCTTTGAATCGAGAGAGAAGCACTCCTCATTCTACACACGCACATACATGAACAGAAGACATACAGACGAAGAAGAAGACGAAGTGTTTCTTTTATTCCTCAATTCTTGGTATTTCTCTTCTCAATGAAAGAGGAATCCAAACAAATCGCAGGTTCTACTCATGCACTCCCTCTACATGGCTATTATTATGAGCATCATGTCTTTCATTCTTTCTTCGAACTTTTGTCTCCTGTCTCTCTTTCCCCCTCAATCAATGCGTGTCTGCTACTACTACTACTAGTCCAAGACGGCCAGCCTGTCTTCAAGAAAGAGAAAAAGAAGGATTCATTTCTGTTTCGCTTCTTGTATTTCGTCAAGATATCTATCTATAGGCTTTTTATATCTCGAGGAGGAACATGCTGTTGCGTTGTTTTTTCCTTGTTGAACAGCTAGAGAAAAGGACTCGAAACGGACATCCCCGTACACCTCAGAAGAACGTCAAACACATAGATAGATAGGTAGATGGATAGATAGATTAATGATAGATAGATTCACAGAGATAGATAGATAGATTCACATAGATAAGGAGAAACTTAACGTGTGGGCGGGTGTGTAGGTACGTACTTGCTCGGGTAGAGAGCAACCACGTACCTAGAGTCGAAATCTCTCTTAAGGCGCAAGTACGCGTCCTTTTCCTGTCTATTCTTGAACGAGACATGGAGGAGAAGGTGATACCATCATCTCTCTCTTCTGTGCCATTGGCCTGTTAAATGACTTAACGAAGGTCTATCTATCTATTAGACTGTCTTATTCTCGAAGACTCCATTCAGTCACAAGGAATTTGTCTGTATGTACACTCGAAGATTAGAACTTGTTCTGTCTGCTCAGTCCGTCTCCTTCTTGACCTCCTAGCGAGCCACTTGGGATACGTTCTTTCTTCGTTTCTTTCCGTCTTCTCTTTCTTGATCTTCAAGACCGAAAAAGTATCTTACCGCGAAAATCTTCCCGTCTTCTTTTACTCTCTCTCTTTCTCCGTCGTCTTTTCTCCAGTCGTTTGTCTCGCTTTATGTGAACAGGAGAAATCACAGACACGGGACCAGCAAGTGTGTATCTATCTAGCTAGAAGAGCTAGATTTGGGATGCAATATGGTCGCTTATCGTAGCGGTTTTCTTCTGGATTCTTTGTGTAGAACGATTTCCACGCGTCTAAGGTTATTCTAATTAGCCAGCATGAAAGGAAGAATCCACGAAGATCAGATGAAGAAAGTATTGACGAAGAGAAGACAAAGACAGACAGATGTAGTCAAGAAGAGTCAGACGCCACATGAAGAAAAGAAGACGATGGACAGATCAATCGAGAAAAGCTCGACATCTCTCCAAGTTAACCTTGTTTACTTCCTTCTCTTGAAAGCAATAGAGAGATAGTATCAGTACGATTCTTCGCGAACAGAAAAATCATGACCTGTCTCTATCTCATTGCTATTTGTCAAGTATCGTGATAGATTTCTGTAGAGGAGTATAAAAGAATGAAGGAAAAGTCTGCTGGAACTCGTCAAAAGAGAATTCTCGAGGTTTCATATTGAACTCGAGCACCCATCTGTTCAAGTTAAGATCTCCTCCGTAGAACATGAGGAGGAGAGAGATAAGATGTGTGGCTTCATCTTTTGATAAATAGCCTCCTCGTAGAATGTCTCCTTTGATCAAAACAAGATCTTTTTCTTTCATTAATTCATCATAAAAGGTCACAACTAAAAAGGGTGACGCTTCTTGTGTATCTCTCCTTGACGCTTTTCCTTCTGGTACTGAAGACTGAGAAAAAGCATTCCTGTTCTGTAGAATCAAGAAAAACAAAACACACACGGAAGAAGGACAAGGTGAATATGCACTTCCTTTTTCAACATACACAAGGTGTACACGAATTTGAACAAACAAGGTGTACATACACCTCACCAAATACGGTGTACATACACCTCAACAAACAAGGTGTACATACACCTCAACAAACAAGGTGTACATACAGCTCACACCTCGACAAGGGAAGAGCAAGTCTTAAACACACCGCCTGCCACGTAAAGGAGTCAATTGTAAATCTTTCTGCTGCTCCTCTTAGCTAGACTTTGACCAGCCTGAAACCGTGATTTACCTTTTCTTTTCCTTACGCCCCTGGCTCGAGCATCGTAGCTCAATACAAAATGTGTGAGATTGATGACAATGATGATGGTCATACGCGTGTATATGTGTATACGAATATACAACGTGAAGGGAAACTGGGAAGTAGGAGACCCCTAAAGAGACCACGCTTTGTGGTAGCAAACGCAGATATCACCTGTGAGACATATAGGCTGGCAGAAAGAAAAGAAGTACAGACTAATGCATGTTTAGGTTTATGTATGTATGCATGTGAGTATGTATGTCTATGTATCCTTCCTTACTTGGCGTGCCTGAAATTCTTGTAGTGATGTAACTAAGCAAATCTTGGGGCTTAGAAATTGTGTATAAAACATCTCGAAAGAAGGCGATCCTCCTCCTGTATCTGTAAGAGCATCTCTCTCTGTCGGAGAGGAAGAGAGACGAGGGAGTGGGAGAATAAAGTGGGGAGCTGCTTGACTACTGAAACCAATCAATACAACAAGCAAGAGAACAGAAAAGAAGACAGGAGTGAACGAATGAAGAGAGAAAGAGAGAGGGGAAAGAAGAGAAAAAACGAAAAATAAAGAAAGAGAGGAAAAGCATACTCTTATCCATGGAGTTATATAGAGAGAGAAAGACAGGAGCAAAGAGAGAGGCAAGTAAGCAGCCTCACCTCCCTGAGGTGTATGTCTATACATATATATATATATAGATATAGATATATAGATATCAAGTGTAGGTCAACTTGTAGGTGTAAGAAATAAGATCTGTTACTTGCAATCCAGTGACATGGATGCTGAAGACACCTCATCGATGCATGCATGCAAAAGTTACATGTATATAAAAATATATATAGAGAGAGAGAGACATAGTGTGTGTAAGATGGCGATGCCACATAACGTCATTTGAAGGTAGTGCATCGTAAGGGAAAGCAGCGGGTGGGGATAATGAGAAAGAGACGAGAAGAAGAGAGAAGAGAGGAATGAGGAATGGAGAGATCAGACAAATCAACAGTTGAAGGAGAGAATCGGAAGAAAAGACTCTCTCAAGGCCTCCTCGTGTGCAAACAGATGCGCGTGTCCCGCATGGAAGCCTGACGTACCATCTATCCATCTTGAATCTATCT
>NW_027156899.1:0-5288 GCF_002600585.1 Cystoisospora suis | reverse complement strand
CTATCTACCTATCTATCTACACCCATGTGGGTGTAGATACAGCATAGAATTGCGGTGTATATACACCCCGGAGAATGAGAAGTAATGCACAGTGAAATGATTCCCGGACCCTGTCTTCAGAAAGAGACATTACTCTGTTGACGTCGCGAATGATCCAAGAGATAAGAAACAAAAGAAAAGCGAGAAAGAGAGAACTTCTCATTACACGAGAAAGAGAAAGAAGAAAGGTAGTCAGATCCACAAGAAAAAGATTCCTTGTCTCTTTCTATCCCTCTCTGTCTTACGTTGTTTCATTCTCCTTTTCTTTCTCATCCTTCTTCGCTTACTTGGCGGAGAGACTCTCGAACATAGAGCCACGAATACTCGCAGTAGAAGCAAGAGCGTTTTGATGAAAATGGTCGTTCCACATGCTTGCTATTTCTGTAGGAGGTTTAAGACGTAAGAGAGGAAGCTTAACAACATCTGAGAGCTTTCGGCACGAAGGATACGTTATACTGAAATGTCTCTTTGAGGTGTATGTACACCGCAATTCTCTCTCAACGTGTGAGAGGTCTTTGGCGTTACTCCTACTTCTACGGACGTCTGAAGCAAGAGAAGAAAACGCGTGCTGAAGAAGAAAAGGTCTAAATTCGGGGTGAGAAGAAGACGCAGAGAAGGAAAAAGAAGATGAACGTGTTGTATGTAGAAATAAATCAGAGCTATCCCGGAGTCGCAAGGAAGGAGAAGAAGAGATAAGAGAAGAAGAAGAACGAGAAGAGAGAAGAGAAGAAGAAGAGGAGGGAGAAGCAGAACGATAAGGTGTGTGAACAGAATTGAGAAAAGAAGTAGGAGACTCAAGAGAAGTAGAAGAAAACTCCTTCAATTCTGTACGAGAGACCCTCTCTTTCTGTAGAAAGTCTCTTGCAATCCCCGTGTCACCTTGTCCTTTCATGTTCTGGACAAACCTCGAATTTCTCCATCTAAAAGAAGAGGAGAAAAGACGAGTAGTCAGAGAAGAAGAGAAAAGTCCAAAGATTTTCCTGTTCCTCTGCATCTCTATTCTCGTCGTTGTGAAGTGTGCGAAGAAATTCATACTGACGCTTCTCAACAGATATGCTTGTATAGCCACACACACTTTCTCTTTCTGAAAGAAACAGGTGAGTTTAGAGAAAGATAAACTAGACATAGAGAAGGAGTTGAAAGTATCCAACATATATATTCCCCTGTTGTCCTTGCATGCGTTCACATTTGCCAAGAAAACTTTTCCAGTGTATGTACACCTCAAGAAACCAGCCGGAACGTCATCTTCCGTGCAATGAGACTAACTGTTCTCTAGAGAATGAAAGAAGAACTTCATCTTGACTAAAGAAATCTTGAAGCTAACAGAGATACAACAGAGAAGAAGAAAGGGTAAACTTTCCTAGTCGATGCCGAGAGGCGGTCGGTAAGCATAGCGGGAGGTGGAGACTGAACAAGAGAGGTCCAGTGGGAGATTAAGTAAGACTCGAAGAGAAAAAGCAACGGAAGATATAAGCCGCATATCTCTGGCGAGAATGTCGAAGTCTCAAGGGGACTGGATAAATACACCAGAGAAGATGAAACGCTTGCAAAAGAAATGAGGAACAGGTTATGTAAATACCAATGTGTTGAGTGTATATACACTTCACGTCAGAACAGTGAAGTTCTCTATTCCCTTGGGGTGTATATACACCTCATCGCTTTCCTATATTTTTGTCAACGCGTATTGTCAAACCATTTCGACATTTCCCATTCTTGATGTCTCTTCTTTTTCTTCTTCTTTCTAATCTGTACGCATGCAATGGAGAAAAAACCTTCATTGCATGCGTGGAAAAAGCTCGAATACACCTCGTACAGACTTCTTCTTTTCGGATCTCCGCCAGGAGAAACCCCTACGATTTTGACGTTCTCCCTTCAATCTTTCATGGACAAGGAAGGCATCATGAACAAGAAGTTTCTCTTCTTCCTTCCGCTTTGTCTTGTACTTTTCTTCCTTTCTTTTTCAAATCTTCTTCCTCCTAACCGATAGAGACGTCTTCCAGTCTACCTCACATGTGAATTCTCTCTCTCTCTCTCTACGAGATTTAATAGGAGTTTTCCTGTTCATCGTAAAAATCTGCGTGTCGTACGTACACCCTGGTAGAGCCGAGGAATCTCTTTTGAAGTATCTACAGAATCCTTTTCTCCCGTTTCCTCCTTTATGCCTTCCTACCGTTGTCTCTAAAGTCTAGAGTATCAAGACGTTCCTTTTCTCCTCTTTCGTTTTTCTCGAATCTCCTCTCTTTCTTTCTTTGTTTTGGAAGTAGATCTCTTTCCTTAGTCTTCCACTAAAGAGCTTTTGACTCCTCCCTCCTCTCGCCTCGGGTGTCTTGTTAAGGAGGAAGATACACTTCAAGCGTTCCTTCTTCTTCTTCTTGTCTTCACCTGCTGCATCGCTTCGTTCAAAATTTTTCTTTCTTTGACACATACGAAAAGGAGGAGATTTCTTCTTTCTGTATTTCTCCTATTTTCTCCCTCATCGAAGTATGTCTACGTACAATTCTCGAAGTTCATCCGTCTAAGAATCGACATTTCTTCATCCTTCTCCCTCAGAGAAAGAAGGATCTAATTCAAATCTTTCTTCTCCGCCTTCTTCTTTCTTTTCTTTTCTCTTCAAGTCTTTAAGACAGACAGACGACCTCGTGCTGTCTTCGTCTGCATGCAGGAGACGCAAGACAAAATCCTCTCTCTCTAGCAGGAACTGAGAAAGAAGAAAGAAAAAGAACTGCAGCGATTAGAGCAGAGAGCAGAGAAAAAGAGAGGAAGAAGAAGGAGGGACATTCCTTCTTACTCCTTCTTTTCGACTCCCCTCATTTCCTCTGTCTCTTCTCTCTCGTCTTCTTTCTTCGTTCTTCTTCTTCGCTTTGTTTTCGTCCCTCTGAAGTCGGAATGATTCTCAGGTGCAATGAAAGACTGAGGTGTATGTACAGCAGACGGTCCATAGATAAATCGTCGATTGCGTAACTGAAGGATCTATCGGCAAAATAAGAAATCCAGAACCTTCACGGGGAGCATGCGAACCCTACTCGGGTCATTTTTTTCTCAAGAGTCTATCTATCAATGCACCTATCTATCTTTAATCGATCTATCTATCTATCTTGAGTCTCTCCATGTACCTATCTGTCTATGTATCTGTCGATGGATCTTTTCTATTCTGTTTGCCTCTACTGTCACCGCACTTCATGAACGCAAAGAAGGGTAAAATTCTTTTCTCTTGCTCTTTCTTCTTTCTCTATTTCTTCTTCGTCTTCTCTCGCTAGGAGTGGAGTCAGTACGTCATTTTTCCAGGGTCTGTTGCTTCTCGCTGAGGAAGAGAAAGACTGAAGAAGGAAAAGAGAGAGAAAGAAAAGACAGAAAGGAAGAGGAAGAAGAGAAAGAGAAAGAAATCCTCTTCAGGCTCTTCGCTTTCTCTTCTTCTTGTTCTTCTGCCTCATTCCTATTACCACGATCCGGTCGATGTAGCGTCTCTTTCTCACTCTTTCTTTCTCACTCTTTCTTTCTTATTCTTTCTTTCTTTCCTTCACTTTCTCTTGTTTTTCCTTCTTGCTCATTTGGCGCTTTCTCCTCTAGATATCTCTTTCTTCTTCTTCTCTAAGAAAGGAATCTAAACAGAGAAGGCGGAAGATCTGTGCTATTTTCTTTCGCTTCTTCTTCTTCTTCTCTTTCAAATTGGTCTTTGTCAACCGACACATTCTTCTATCCCAGTCAGGAAAAGATTTCCTTCGCTTTTTCTTCTTCTTTTCTTTCTCTTCTTTCTTACCTTCAGTCTGCTGTACACATCATAGTATCATTATCTTCTCGTCTCTCTTTCTCTCTGTCTGACTCTCTCTCTCTCTTTTCAAGTTCTTCTTCTTCCTTTCTCTCTCTATCCATTTCTCTTTTTTCCTCTTCCTCTTCTTCTTTCTCTGCATGTCTTGTAAAACGTAGGGGTGTCTGTTCTACTTTTCTTCTTCTTCTCCTTCTTGTCTTTTTTCTTCTTTTCTTCTTCTCCTCTGAACGACCTCCACCCCCTCCCTCTCTCCATCTCTCCGTTCCAGTTCTTCTTCCTCTTCTTCCTTTCTTCATCCTCATCCTTCCTCTTCTTTGTCTTTTCTTTTTAAAGAAAGATGTCTTCTGCTTTTTCACTGAATCTTCAAGAGAGACAGGCTGTAGCCATCCAGGCTATGCTAGTTCTCCATCAGTCTCGCCCTTCCATGAGAGGAGCAGTAGGGGTCGATTCTTCTCTTCTTCATTCTTCTTTCTCTTCTTCTTCTTCCTCTGCTTTACTACCGCAAGGCTGTGCTTCTTGGAAGATTCTTATCTTCGATGACGTTGCTAAGGATATTCTCGGGCCTCTTATGACGGTAACTAAATACACATCGTACAACGCCTCTCTCTCTCCAGATATACATATATATACATATACATATATATATATATATCTAGATAGATAGATAGTTTGTTTCTATCTGTTTGCATGCAGTGGTGTAGATGAGTGAAGGGCAAGAAGCCTTCTAGGTCTCGTGCAAGAAAAGAAGAAAAACGTCTCCTTTCTTAGTCTTTCTTTCTTAATCTTTCTTTTTTTCTCTTCTGTCTCTCTCTTTTGCTTTATCCCTTCTCTTATTCCCTTCTGTATCTCTTTCTTTTCTATCTTCATACATGTACTTCTTCTTTTCTTTTTCTTTCGATCTTCCTTTCTTTTTCTTCTTCTTATTGTGTAGGTGGGGACGCTAAGACGGCAGGGTGTGACTTTGAATCTCCCGCTAAAATCTCGCCGTTCTCCCGTCATCGAAGCCCCGGCAGTTTATCTTCTTGCGCCTACCGAGGAGAATATTCAACTTCTCCTAGATGAATTGCAACAGAAACTTTATGCGTTTTACTTCTTCAATTTCACAGATTCTCTCTCCGACGATCTTATGCAACTCCTCGCTAAAGGGGCTGTCGAAGCGGTAGGGTTGCATAGCTTCTCTCGCGGTGTATGTACACTACCCCCTCTTCAAAAACTACATACACACAGGGCAGAAATGCATACATGTACATCTAGCTAGCTATCTATCTGTCTATCTATATTTCTATCTATCTATCTGTCTATCTATATCGCTATCTATCTATCTGTCTATCTATATCGCTATCTATCTATCTGTCTATCTATATCGCTATCTATCTATCTGTCTATCTATATTTCTATCTATGTATCTGTCTATCTATATCGCTATCTATCTATCTGTCTATCTATATCGCTATCTATCTATCTGTCTATCTATATCGCTATC
>NW_027156898.1:754-965 GCF_002600585.1 Cystoisospora suis | reverse complement strand
AGTGTTCTTCGTGGGCAAGAAAGACGGATCTTGGAGGATGGTGATCGATTACCGAGCGCTCAACGGAATCACCATCAAGGACGAATACCCTATCCCAAGAATCCACGACCTAATCAACCGATTAGGCCGAGCCAGGTGGTATTCAAAGCTGGATTTGCAAGCCGGATATCACCAAGTGGAGATAGCGGAGGACGACCAATGGAAAACGTCG
>NW_027156898.1:0-284 GCF_002600585.1 Cystoisospora suis | reverse complement strand
CAACGCAGCCGCGTTGCACATTTCCGACCCGGACAAGCCGATTCTCTTCAAGACCAACGCATCCAAGCACGCAATAGGCGCAGTGATAGAGCAGGATGGCGTCCCAGTCGCCTTTGAATCGAGAAAGATGGGACCAAGGGAGCAATTTCTCCCAGCATACGAGAGCGAGCTACTCGCCATCGTCTACGCCCTCACCAAGTGGAAGCAATTCATCGGCACGCGACCGGTGACCGTAGAGACGGACCACGCAACGTTGGGGCGCATGTTGACGCAGAAACAAGTCA
>NW_027156897.1:718-942 GCF_002600585.1 Cystoisospora suis | reverse complement strand
GGTCTCTCAGGCGCACCCTCTACCTTTCAACGACTGATGCAGAACGTGTTCCTGGAGGAATTGAACGAATTCGTAGTCGTCTACCTTGACGACGTGCTGATCTACTCGAAGACCAGAGAGGAACACCTACGCCATCTCAGGCACGTGTTTCAGCGGATGCGAGAGCAGCGGCTTTTCGTCAAATTGACAAAATGCAGCTTCGCCACGCAAAGGGTGGAGTATTT
>NW_027156897.1:0-306 GCF_002600585.1 Cystoisospora suis | reverse complement strand
AGCTACTCGCCATCGTCTACGCGCTGACAAAGTGGAAACAATTCATCGGTACACGCCCGGTGACCCGTAGAGACGGACCACGCAACGTTGGGGCGCATGTTGACGCAGAAACAAGTCACTTCAAGACTGGGATATTGGCTGGACAAGCTAGCAGACTTCAACCTGAAAGNNGCGATCAGCCGCAGGCAAGACCTCGTGTGCGTCTTGCAGGGCGGGGCAGCTTAACGTGTAGGTGGCCAAACGAACGGCCGAAGGTGGGAAGACGCCTACACCAAGTGCAGAGATTTCAGTAAGATCTTGCAGCTC
>NW_027156896.1:0-201 GCF_002600585.1 Cystoisospora suis | reverse complement strand
GGCAACTTCCTGTGGGTCAGGAACAAGCCGGGATGGAGAGTTTGCGTGCCCACAGGTAAGGCACGTCGTGAAGTGTTGCTCCACTTCCATGATCATGTTCTCGCAGGGCACCCAGGAGTGTCGAGAACAAGAATCGCCATTCGGAGCCTATTCTGGTGGCCCGACATGGACGAGGACATCGAGAAGTTCGTGAAATCGTGT
>NW_027156895.1:0-318 GCF_002600585.1 Cystoisospora suis | reverse complement strand
GAAGCTGCATGCGCCGGCAGCCGCAAGACAACGGGCGCCGCACGCAGAAAAGCAGAAGGCAGTCCGGCAGGGCAAAGTACACGCCTTTCACACAAATTAGGCATCAACGGAAAGCAAAAGTCATTTGCTAACCATTGAGCGACAGTAAGCACGATAAGGAATAAAAAACAAACACGGGAACGACACCAGGACCCCCGGCGAGCCACGACGGCTCACGGAGGCCAACTCACCCGCCGGTGAATCGAGCCGGGAAAAACACGGTTTCCACCCGATCCCGGGCAGGGAACCGTGCAGAATAAAAGGGGAATGCACAATTAT
>NW_027156894.1:0-420 GCF_002600585.1 Cystoisospora suis | reverse complement strand
AAGTGTTTGCCTTTCTTCGGGATTGTGAGCCCCTTGAGGAGGGGAGACCAGTGAGCTGTGAGTCGTTTCGAGAAGAACTCCAGAGTGGAACGAACCAGAGGACTTGAGTGAATAGATCTGATCTCTTTAAGTGTCCCAAACCGGCTGTGTTGACAGAGGATATTCGAGGTCCCCCCGAAGAGGGTTAGACCTGCCTCGAGGTGGACCGAAGGAGTGACCTCAGTCCTTTGGCCGCCCTTCTTCAGTTACGTAGTAGATCGCCACAAGCGTTGTGTCACAGTTCTCAAGTCCTTGGCTCCGTGCTACAGGTTCGACCCTGGCACTTAGGGAGCACTCGAGACTCAACTAGTCAGTATATCTTGAATACACGAGGGGCGGTTATGCCGCCGAACCCCTGGCACAAGCAGGTACTGTGTGGTC
>NW_027156893.1:0-258 GCF_002600585.1 Cystoisospora suis | reverse complement strand
GAATTGTTTCAGCACATGGGCACGGAAGAAGGACGACGGCGAGATTTGCACTTGCAACGAGAGATGAGCGAACCGCCTGAGTGATATCTGAATGAAGAGCAAACTCCCAGTGAATGCGAGCATGCCAGGTGTATTACAGCGTTATGAACTCGACCGCATGACAGATGGCATTTCTTCGCGATGATCTGAAAGAAAAAGTGACGCCCTCTCTTACTCTTTTGACACCACGGAGAATCTTCTCTTTCCTCGTCTTTTCTT
>NW_027156892.1:23537-23672 GCF_002600585.1 Cystoisospora suis | reverse complement strand
CTTTTACTTCTTCTCTTACAAGCTCTTCCTCGTCTGTAAGGGGGCATCCTCCTCGCTACTATCCTAGTATTTCACTTCAGACCTCTCGGTATTCGAGACCTGGCACTTCCTCATCTTTTCTTCTCTCCTGTCTTC
>NW_027156892.1:23262-23391 GCF_002600585.1 Cystoisospora suis | reverse complement strand
TATATCTTCTGCTTTCTCTTCCTCTCCTTCAACCACCACTCGTACCTTCTCGAACTCTTCTTCTTCTTCTCATCCCGTGCGTTCTCCTGCGTCTCTCGCTTCTCCTCTCCAGAGTCTTCCTTCTTCTTC
>NW_027156892.1:193-23186 GCF_002600585.1 Cystoisospora suis | reverse complement strand
GAAGAGAACATGCGTCAAGAGTATCGACAGCCCGGGTCCTCCTTATTGGTCTTAGAGGGCCAGGTGTCGAAGCTGCGAAGTGTCTTCTCCTTGCTGGAGTAGGTCACGTGTCTCTCTTAGATGATGAGATTCCTAACATTATAGAAGAAGGAAGCGCGAACTTCGCCATTTCCTCGTATACTTCTTCACCCCTAAGAGTAGAAAGAGAAGATAATGAGGAAAAGCTCTATGATGCTCCCGCTGCTTCTAAAGAACAAGAAGAAGTTGAAGAAGAGAAAAAGAGGAACTTCTCTCTCTCTTGTCCTGCTATACGAGAGTCACGTAAAGATAGAGGATATGGTAAAAGAGAACGAGAAGAAGAAGATGATGATGATACAGACAAAGAAGAAGAAGCACAGGAGGAGGAAAAAAGAAAGGAAAGAACAGATGAAGGGATGGAGGTGGAGAGAGAGATGCTCAGATCAGGTGTGGATGAAGAGGCACAAAAGAAAGAGAGACGAGTGAGAAGAGAAGAAGGTCATCAAGCTAGAAACGAGAAAGAAGGAGAAGAAGTGCCAAGTGAAGAAGTAAAGAAGAGTAAACTGTATGAGAAGCGTAGAGGAGATAAGAGTCAAAGAGGCGACAGCTCAAACACGGAAGAGATCAACGAAAGCGCTGATAGTATGGATGGCTTTCCATCGGCCAGGAGAAGCCCAACACGTGCTGAACTGGCTTATCTCTCTCTTCAGAAACTGTGTATGCCTCATACCTGCCTTGAGATCCTTCCTTCTAGATTGGATGGCATGAGCAAGAGAGAAGAGAACACTTCCGAAGAGAGAAAGAAAGAAGAATCCGAGAAAGGAGAAAGCGGAGATGAATCATATGGAGGGGAAGAAGAAGAAGAAAGAGATGAAGAAGAACTTCTACGAGATACTCCTCCTCACCAGAGAGAAGGCTTAGGGCGACAGCCTTCTGTTGTTCTCCCCTGTGGTTCAAGTCAGAAGGACTCTTCTCTCAGATCTTCCCCTAGTGCTGAGCGTGTGGATCTCGAGGAAGGAAGAAGGAAGGTAGGAGATATGCAGGGTGATGGCAAGTATCATCCGGAGAGTAGAAGGAGTGAAGAACGAAGTGTAAGAATAGGTGGGAGAGTCTTCTCGGAAGATGAGCTGAAGAAGCTTTTAGCTAACTTTGATGCTATTCTTCTTTCTGATTGCCCTATCGAAGATGTGGTCTATATCAACCTATTATGCCGTAGACTACCCACAGAGAGTCATTACTATGGGGATGAGAAAGAGAAGGACAGTGCCGCACTGACGCAGAGAAGATCCATACACAGTCGTGAGAAAGGGAAGAACTTGAAAGGACAGGAGCGCATGCAGAGGAGAGAGAAGATCCTGAAGCTCTTAAAGAAAGATAGGAATGAAAAAGACCAAATCAGAGAGGAAAAACAGACTCGAGAGCCTTCCCTCCGTAGACAGGAGAGAAGGTCCAACAATGTGTCTGCTGATCAGAACCAAGAGAATAGGGGAAGTAGCAAGGCATCTGAATCTAAGAAGATGATGTCTGAGGAGGCGAAGACATACGCATTTAGCTGTCGACCGAATTGGCGTGATAGGAAGAGGGATAGAAGAAGTTCTAGACATCCGTGTCTAATAGCTGTCTGGACAACAGGACTAGCTGGGAGGTTATTTGTTGATCTAGGAGAGAGGTATACCTTCACATGTCCTAACGATGACCATATGGATAAGCCTCTTTCTGCTCGACTCTCTTTTCTCTCATCTACATCATCTCCTTCCCCCTCTGAAGAAGACAAGAAGAACGAGAGACGAAGAGATGGATGTAGAACAGAGGAGAAGAAAGAAGATGAGGGACTTTCGGACAGAAAGAACTTGGCGAGCGAAGGTTCCTCCTTCTCTAGAGATCAAGAAGATACAAAAGAAGGCATGATATCTGAAGACGAAAGTATCACGGAGAGTGGACTCATTTCTCCGTGTTCTCTTCATTTCCAGCCCTTAGATGAAGTCTTGCGCCAGACCTTGATCAAAGGACGGAGAAAGGGATCTGCAAGAACCTGGACGAGGAACGATACAGGGGACGTAGAGACGCTTGCTGAAGAAGATGAAGACGTGAAGCATCGTCGTATGCTTCATGCGTGCTTTCTTGCTCTTGACGTGGCCAAACACAAGAAGAGACAGTCATCGTATCTTTCATCCTCTTCTTCTCTTTCGTCCTTTTCTCGTTCCTCGCCTTCCTCCTTATCATTCTTTCCTTCTTCTTCTCCTCAGCTCATCCCCGCAGGTCTCCAAACATCTCACGAAGACTACGAACTGAATGAAGGAGAAGCAAATGAAGTAGCGAGGATCGCAGTGAAGCTATATCGTTCTTCTCTAGGGAGGGCTCCTCCTGTCTCTTGTATGCCTTCTTCTTCGTCTCATCGGGCTACAGATAGAGACATCGACTATCTATCTCTTCAGTCTAGCTTTGACATCCTATCCCCCTTAGTTGGTCCGTATGGTTCCACTCATGTGTCTACTGATAAAACACCTCCCTATAATGAGAGGCGACGGAGAGAAGACATCCTTCTTAAGACAGCAGTCATGAGAGACAATAGCCGTGAGAAAGGAGAAACGAAAGAAGGGGAACAAGAGAGAGGATCTGCAGACGTCTTCGCATTGAGAAATGCGAGGGAGAGAGAGGTGTGGAGGTTAGCACAGTGTCTCTATAGAAGCACGAAGGGACAGCTAGCACCGATCTCGTCTATTATGGGTAAGGCGCAGAGAAAAGGAAAGCAGAAGAAGATCTCTAAAGTCCTTTCTTTCTGACTGAAGACTCCTTCGAGAGTATGGGAGGGGTCCGGTGTGAAAGAGGCTGGAGATCTCACTCTTTGCTTACCCTTTCAAGACAACATTGCTAGAAACTCCATGTACTCTGTTGGCATGAACTACTCCTTCGATTTCTAGTTATGCATATACGTATATATAGATATATATATATATATGTGCATGTAGATTTCTTAACACATATGGCTATCTATTGTATGTGTAGATGGATGTGTGTCGGGAGTATATGTCGTGTATCTGTTGCCGCTACGTTTAACGTGCATGTATGTATATCCCTTCGTCGACGACGTACGATCCGTTGACATATCCGTATATGCGATGCGAAGTAGACGTAGGTGGTAGTTAATCACCTGTAAAGATGTTATACTTCCCCTAATACAGAGTTAAACGCATGGTCCCGCAGCTTGGAAGGCGTAGACCATTCTCTCTTCTTCTCACATGACTCCTTCAGATCAGCTTCTCCTGTAGCTCTCTGGTCACCATTCCTCCTCGTACGGCTATATCGTCACATACATGGGTATCGCTGAATACTTCTATCGAACATGTCTATATCTACCCGAGATTATTCACATGCACCGGGGACTGCCTGTGCTAACGCATCCCATGCAGCACACACCCCAACCCACGTAAATGTGCCTAGCCTCGTACACCGCGATTCACAGGTATCTGTCCATCTGTCTGTCTATATTTGTGGTGTGTATCTATGTCTATCTCTCTCTATAGACATACATATCTATGAATACATACAGATATGTATAAGTACCATCCGTGAACATGGGTACTTTTGACTGGTAAGATTTTCTCATTAGATAAGATACTCATAAAACTTTCATGCCTCTTTAGTCGTCTTCCTTCCCTCTCTCTTTTTCTATCTCTCTCCTGTCTCTTCCTTCCCGTCTCTCTCTCTCTCCCTCTTGAAACATGAATCTACACCAATACGAAGGTCTTTCTTCCCTCTCTCCTGATCTTCCTTCTTCTCTCTTTCTGCTCAGGTGGTCTATCTGCTCAAGAAGCTCTTAAAGCTATCAGTCGACGCTTCACGCCTATCCATCAGTTTCTGTACTTCGATGCGCTAGATCTTCTTCTCCCCCAAAGAGAGACCTCACTGTCCATGGAAGAGGAACAGAGAAAGAGACAGACGGGCACACGTCCACCTCGTGAGACATCCGTTCACTGCATGTTTCCTAATACAGACAGGACTCCTAAAGAAGTGTTTGCAAGGAGAAGAAGAAGAAGCCTCGAAAGAGAGGGGGAGAAGACGAAGAAGAAGAAGAAGACATTTCATCGTCTTTTCCACCGATGGTATGGCCAAGAGAGACTGTTAGGCTCTGAGGTTCAGAAGCGCTTGAATGCTCTCAATGTTTTTCTTGTCGGTGCAGGAGCTATAGGATGTGAACTACTCAAGAATTTCGCTCTCATGGGTGTCAGTTGTAAGAGGAGCTGCCCTACCAGGACAGTCTCTGCTATGATGACACGGGGAGTAGGAAGAGAAGCGAGAGGTGAGATGAAGAAGAAGAAGCAGAACAAGGGGGAGAAGGAGGAGAAAGAGAAATCGAAAATGAAGAAGATAGGAGAAGGGGAAATAGAGAGAGCAAACTGTTTCTTTTCTTCTCTTTTATCTCCCTCTTCATCATCTTATGATTCCGGTGATAGAGGTGAAGAGAGTCGCCGGGGAGGGTGTTTAACTTTAGCCGATGCTGATATTGTCGAGCGCTCAAATTTGAATCGACAGTTCCTTTTCTCTCAAGACGATGTGAATCGATACAAAGCTATCGCCGCAGCTAGCTCGATTGAGAAGATCAATCCATGCATGAACATTCATCCAATATGCGATTTTGTGAGGAGAGAAAGTGAAGATGAATTCGATTTCTCCTTCTGGAAGAAACAAGATCTCATTGTTATGGCCCTTGATACCATAGCAGCTCGGATGTATCTCGATTCTCAGTGTCTCCTCTATCAGAAGCCACTCATTGAAGCTGGCACCTTGGGGCTTAGAGGTAAGAACAAAGAAAGAAAGAAAGAAGGAAAGTCGTGTGTCTGTAGAAACTAAATAGCTTTTCTCATCATTCCTACCCATTCAGCGCTACGTTATATGCCTATGTGTCTGCTAGTCTGGATGTCACGTGGGTCTTCCTCTCTACATTCTGCTGAGGTGTACATACACTGTACGTTTTTACGTAGACTTGTATGATAACAAGCCAGACAATCCTGCGGTGTTGAGAGTCACTGCGGGCGAAACCGTTCATTTCTTACTGTTTATGTCATCATTATTCATAAGGATTGTATGCCTCTTTGCAGAAAATCTGGCAGGAGTTAAGTGGATGGAACTACTGTGATACGCGCATTACTCGAATTATACGTAGAGGACATGCTGCTATACTCCGGGGCGTTTCAGGGTTTCTCTTCTCCATAGAAATTCATGCAGCAATACGTAGACAGATCCTACATCACGAGAAGGCACCATCGTGTCTTCATACAGATATATCATCTTTCCTACAGATATATGTATATATTCATATGTGTATACGGAAAGAAGAATGTGGAGGCAATTTCTTTGTAGGGATACCTGCGATCCAGTAGATCGAATTAGTCGACTGTACTCCACTTACCGGTATGGGCTACCACGCACAGCTAGTGTCCGTATAGGCTTGAATTCTCAGAGGGACGGCCATGACGCAGAAGGATGTCTAGAGGGGATGAAGGAGAAGGGATTGGTCTTCTTCTTCCTTGTAGGTTGCCAGCTGAGTTCGTCCGCTCTTCTATTGATATTCCTGTCTATGATGCATTCAGCCGCACTGCCGTCCTTTATGCGAGACTACGTAGCTCAGAGAGAACTGGACAGGATGAATCATACATCCCAGGCACTGACGGATAGATAGATAGATAGATTTGACTTCTCCTAGATGAGAAGACTCTATCTGTATCTTCATGGTAGACTTCCTTCAGTACATTTCTGCCTCCATGTTTTTTATTCTGAGTCTAAATTACATATGCATATTGGGTACGTGTGGATGATTAACATGCCCGCCTGTTTTCGCTTCTGTTGGTCTCCTCTCTTTCCATCTGTATGCGTGCCCTCGTAGGTCATGCACAAGCTCTTATCCCTCATCTGACAGAATCCTACGGCTCTACAGCCGATCCTCGTGGTGACGATCACGAAGACGTTCCTCAGCCAACCTGCTCTGTTAGAGGCTTTCCCACAGCCCCTGTACATCTCGTACAATGGAGTCTTCTACTCTTTAGTCGTCTATATGAACGTCTCCCTTCGAAAGCAAGAGCGATGCTGTCTGGAGACTTCTTTCAAGCAATGAGACGCCTTCGCGATGAAGAAAAGATAACTCAAGGGATTTCCGAAGAAGGCAAAGAACAAGGAGAAAGAAAAAAAGAAGAACAAAGAAAGAATGAAGCGACTCTTCTGTCGACTGATTCCGACAGAACTGAAGAGATGGAGAAAAGAGATAAGGTAGAAGGATGTCTTCATGATATACAGAGGAGATTTCAACAAGAGGAAAGAAAAGAAGAAAAAGAGCGCGAAAATCCTGTATCGAAACAGAGACCGACTTCTACGTCCCCTAGTCCTTCTTCTTCTTCTCCTTCGTGTACGATGAAACGTTCTTCTCCTTCTCTCGTTCAGCGAATTAGAAGCCTTTCTCTTAACAAGGACAACAGACATTTCTTCTCTCCTCTTCTTAATCACTTTGCTACTCAAAAGCTTCTTTCCCTTCTCTCAAGTCTCTTTTTGCGTGTCTATGCAGCCCTCTCATGTGTCTCGTCTCTTGCTTTCTTCTTTAAGAGAGACCGGATGAAATCTTCTTTCTTCTCCCCTTCACCATCCTCTACCTCTTCCTTACGATCGCACCTGCCTACGAACGAGAAAAGAATGATAGCAAAAACTGAGACAAGAAGAAAAAGAAGCAAATGCAGTAAAGGAATGGGGCTTCTGATAGAAGAACAAGGAGAAGAAGAAGGAGAAGAAGGGAAGAATTTTAGGGATGAGTCTTTCTTATCGAGATTATCATACCAAGAGATCACTCGTTTGCCGTCGGTCAGTAAGCTTCTTAGAGAGGAAGGCTTATCGGCTGTGATAGAGACTCTCCGAAGTGCTCTTGATGGACATCTCCTTCTCTCTCTTGCCGAGGCTATCAAGAAGAAGCTGAGAGACGCACAGGAAGGGGACATCGACTTGAAGAGAGAGGAAAGAGAGAGAAAGAGAGAAGTAGAAAAAGTCCATGGTGAGAGGAGAAAGGAAGAACAAAGAGTAGCTGAGGATACAGACGAATGGAAGATGAAATGCTTTGATCGTGAAGTAGACGAGAAAATAGAGAGAATCAGACTCTTTCTTTTTGATAGAGCTTTAGGAATATTTCATGAGGTCTTTGTGGAAGATATCCATAGACTGAGGAAATCCGCTACTACACCGGGAATAGAAGAGAGAGGAGAAGAAGCTGAGAGAGCTTCAGGATACTCTCTAGAATCTTCTTCTCTCAGTGACAAGAGAAAAGGGAAAAGCCTTTCTCCATTAGAAGAAGAAGATGATGATGTATGGACAGATAACATAGATAAGAGAAAATCGGCTTCCACACGGAGACCTAGTAAGGAAGCAGGTAAGAAAGAAGCTCTAGAGCAGGATACAGTGACAACTACGGAGGTCCATTCTGATAACCCTACCGATACTTCTACCCCTCTATCCGAAGGCGAGAAGGAAAGCGTCATGCATAGGCCGAAGAAACTTCCACAGCCTCTTAGTCTCTCTGAAGAAGATGAAGAGATGCTGACTTTCTTAATAGCTACATGTAAGCTTCTAACGAAAGTCTATAGTTTACCTCAGTGGATCTGGCATACAAAGGAGAAAAGGAATCTACCAGCAGGTCCTCCTGAAGAGAAGATCATGGAATCTGAAGAGAAGAAACAAAGAGAAGAAGCATACAAGGAAATAACTCAACAGCGTGACAGGGAAGAGAAGAGAGAGAGAAGAGAAGAACACAGAGACGTCTCCGGGGAAAGTGTTGACCAAGCCCTATTACAGCTTGCTAGAGAATTGCTTCGGGGTGTACAGACAGCACGTCATGCCTCTTCTTTCTCTAAAGCGGCTCAGCTTGCCTTTCAAGATCCTTTCTCTTCATTTTCTTGGATCTTCCCCCCTTCTGTGCCGTCAACTCGACAGGATGAACGGTTTTCACAAAGAAGAAAAGAAGATAAGAAAGACGTGAAAGAAGGACACATAAAGAAAACAGCTGATAGCGGGGATGTGTCTCAGGGGGAGAAAAGAAAGATGACGGCCACGGCAACGGCTTCGTGCATAAAACGAGATAGGAAGAATGAGAGGAAGTACTCTTATGAAAGATATCATAAAGAAGTAGAAAGCAGTGAAGGCGAAAATGGTTTGAAACGCATGAAGGAAAAAGAAGAAGACGAAGTAGATGAGGAAAGAAAGGAAGTTCATTCTCGTCATTCTCAGTCCTCAGGAGCTATGCTCAAAGAGAGAGAAGAAAATTATCGAGAAGATAAAGGAAAGCCGAGAGAAGAGGAGAAGTCTTGGGGCGAAGAAGATCAGGCTGATCCCCTCTATCGTAATCTTCATTCACACAATGTGAGAGGTGTCTTAAGTCTCCTAAGGCGAAGGTGGGGAGAAGCCACTGGAAGGTATGATAACGATGATGAGGATAGAAAGAGCAGAAGAGAGAACGAAGATCAAGAAGAAGAAAGAAAGAGAAAGACAGGAAGAGAGAAAGAACATGTCTTAACTCTCTTAGTATACCTCCTCTCTCAACTTTCATCCCCCAGTTCTCAATCTTCTCATACAACTCCCCCCCAGACACCACCTCTCTCTTCTTCTTTTCTCTCTTCGTCTTCTTCTCTCTCGAGTACTGTCTCATCCTTTCTCTCTCCTTCTCCTTCCCCATCACCATCCTCTCCATTTTCGTCTTCAGCCTCTTTTCTTCTTTCTCAATCCCTCATGTCTCCTTTGTCTTATGATAAAGATAACGCCGTACACCTTCAGTTTGTCTCTTCCGCATCACGTCTCAGAGGGCGATGCTTCGGCTTTGAAAATCTCCCTGATATTCTCTCCATCCAACAGCTCAGCGGACGGATCGTCCCTGCTACAGCGACAGCAACTACCGTAGCAGCTGGCCTTGCTGCTCTCGAGGTTTATCGCCTCATCCAAGCGAATGTCTTGAGAGAAGACGAAGGAGAAGAAGAAGCTATAGCTATTAAAGAAAGAGAGAGGAGGTCTCCTAGAAATAGATCAAGACGAGGAAGAATGGACGAGAGAGTAGTAGAGAACGATCTGGAAAGGTTAAGAGAAACGAATGAGAGGAGGAGAGTGACTAGCTGGGAGAGTCCTAAGAAAGAAAGAGGGGGAGATGATGAACGTCGGGCTACAAGTAGCGTAGAAGATCAGAGGGGATACGATACCGCTCATTCACAGGTTTCTTCTCTTGGGCTTCACGAGGCTTCTCATTCTCATCCTGAGAGAGGCCTCTCCAGTGTCATAGAATCGGAAGCGCATAAAGGGGAAGATGAAGATGATAGAAAGCGAGATCAAGAGAAGGACACGAGAAACAAGGATGGCGTAGAGAGGGTTGGCGAGGAAGACAGAGAGGAGAAAGAAGAAAGAGGAACAAGAAGAAGTGTGGACCTGCCCCATGTTTGTATCTCTTCCTCTCGGTTTAGACCGTATTTGACGATAGAAGACGACTTAGAGAATGAAGATCTGATAGAGAGAAAGAGAAGAAGAGGAAGAAATGAAGAGAAGGAGATGACGTACTATGGTGTGATAAAACAGTCTAAAAGGAGCTGGAGAAATACCTTGCCTTTGACAGCTGCAAGACGTGATAAGTTACGCGCACGTCTTCGTTCCTCGTTCTTCAATCTGAGCTCTCCATTTTTAACGCATGCAGCCCCACTACCTCCTCCTACTGCGGTGATTCCTGGGGGTCTGCTTCAAGGTCGGGTCTTCTCTCCATGGGACTTCCTTCGCTTATGCCTCGTTGAAGAGGAACAAATTGCTAGGAGAAGAAAGGACAGGATGTTCATGAGGGAGAGAGACTTAGAGACGAAGGGTGGAGTGACAGATAAAGAAAAGGTAGGAGTGGAAAAGATGAATAGAAGCTTCACTATAGAAGGAGAAGAAGAAGGTGGAGATGAAGGAGTTATGACGATAAGAAAGCCTGGAGAGCGAGGAGATGACTATATGAGTGTTCCAGAGATTCGTGGTAGGCAGGAGGACAAGGAAAAGAAGGTCATAACCTTCTGTAGAGATAAAAAAGGAGAGAGGAGAGAAGAAGTCGAAGAGGAAGATGGAGACTTGGCGTTACGCTTCATAACAGTGAAAGGATTAGTTGCCCTCATCAACGACGCTCTAGGTGTAGAGGTTATCTCCTTGACATGTGAAGATGCCGTTCTCTATACAATAGAAGAAGAAGAAGGAAAGGACCTGCTCCTCTACGACTCTTACCAAGGCAACTCACGCCTTTTTAGCCCTCGTGAAGGGGGATCAACCCCTACTGGGGAAGAATCGGATTCAGGAGATCACAAAGGGCCATCTATACCAACGACAACTTATGAGGAGAGGTCGTCTTCTCCTTATTCTTCTCTTTCTCCTAATCAATCCTCTTCTTCTTCAATGTCCATCCGACCCTTTCTTTCTTCCTCTAGTGATTCTCTCTCTCTATCTGCTGATACCGCGACGGCGACGAGACAGTTTGTATTTTCGTCTGCTTCGTCTCCTTCAGGGGCTGTCTCTGCTTCTGTGTCTCCAGTACATCTTGAAAGGATCACTTCTGATTGGGAGAAACAAGAAGAAGAGAAGGAAAGAGAAAGGGAGAGGGAGAAAAGAAAACCTTTACTTGAGATTCTAAAAGACGTTTGCTATCATCAGAAGACAGGTGGGGATAAAGAGGGTGAACTGAACTTGAATGGTCGAAGAGACAAGAGACGAGAAGAAGAAGTAGAAGAAGAACGAGAAGAGACGAGACTTGACTGGAAGAGTAGTGGTAGTAGGAGTCGACTGAAATGGCTAGTCATCGATATACTAGCTGTCGATGGAGAAGGGAATGAGGTTGTTGTGCCTCAGCTTAAAGTCGCAATTTCTATCTAAAAGAAAGACCTGTTGGAGGGTGAAAGAATAGAAAGCGGGACCTTGTGCATCTTTCAGAACCCCTCTGTAATGAAGAATCTTTTCAAAAATGAAGCAATGTCAAGAAATTCTCCTGAAAAGAAGAGGCTGAGAGACCTATCTACTCTGTTTATCTTCACTTGTATTCAGTGGGGGAATCTATAAACCGGTGCTCCTCTACACAGAACAGGAATGCTACTGCTCTAAGTCTCTCTCTCTATACGTGTATATATGTTCATACAGATAGAGGGAGAGAGAGACACACACATATCTACAGAGACACATATACATACATAAGTCTATGTACTACGCCCCTTATGTATCTAGATTGTCCTGACTTGCGTAAAGGTTGTTTAGGCTAATCGAATGGTACGCTGTCTCCTCTTTGCTTGTTCCGAATATCTCCCAAGTGCCTCCCCCTCGCTTAGCTCCAGTGACAGAGGGGACAAATCCTTGATCAGGTAAAACCGCCGTCTGCAGCGACTCTTTCCTTATCTCCTAGTTGTTAATTACTCTCTAGTACTGACACTGAGACGTGGAGATGTCTTCTATAAGGATGGAGGTCACTACAAAGACCTTGAGTGCACACACAATCTCTTCTACAGCTGTTCTAGCGAAAGGCGCCGCGAGCATCGGTCGCATTCTCGTTGTCTCGGCAGACGCAAAAACGAAAGTCCGGGGTTTCCGGATGTTCTCACGTAGTGGACGTGAAGAGAGGGAAGAGAAACCGGCGAAAACAAGGAGGAGGCTGAGACGCTGTAAGAACTGCATTGTCAGCGTGGCAACTGCGAAGCTCGCGCGGATACAGTCGACTCTCTCTCTGACACCTATGGTTCAGGTAAACCTTTGGACACTGAAGATTTTGAAGTTAGCAGGGGAACGAAGCTGCTTCGTTTGCACCGTGGAGAACCTCCATAAAAGACGACATCCGATGCCTGCGCTACGACTCTTTCGGCCTCAGGAATCCTGTCTGCTGTCTATTGAGCAATGGCACGATAAAAGGAATAAGATTGTGGTCTAGGCAAGCCTACAACTGGTTAGGAACGTAAATGCAGTATTCTTTCCACTGTTGTCGGATGAAAACCGCAAGCGTTGTAAGCAAGGAGCCTATTTACTTCTCGTTGAAACACCTCTTCGCGGCGCCGACCGCCGTCAGCAGAACAGACAACCTTGGTTCCCAGATAACAGCTGAGAGGAGAAGTCTCTCTGTTTTCGTAGCTTTTTCTGACAGTGAGCTCTCTCTCTTACTAACAAAAAAAGGCCCTGCGTTCTTCCACGAAAGAGGCACTTCCCGTACGACGAGTCTACATTTCTGGGCATCTCCTTACGTCTTTTCCGTTAGGCGTGCGGTTCTCCGGAGAACACAGACGTGCCGCAGTAGGTATGTTCAGCGTTGCCTTCTCTCTATGGTATAACTCCGGACAAGAAAACCATACACATGAAAAGCGGTATTACAGTCACGACTCTCAGCCTCGGCGTTTGCCCTACATTTGCGTAGGAAGCGATCCATCCGTGATGCCTAGTCCGGATGTACAACAGACGGGCTCTAGTGACTAAGGGAGACGACCAGGTATTTGTTTCAAGAACTATCTTCTTGCCGTCTCCGCCAACACCGGAACGGACAGCCGTGCAGACGACTGTCACTGATGGCGAAAGGAAACGTCAGCCTCCCGCAGCAGAGAACGGAAAGAACAAACAGCCGTCCTTTTTCTCTCTACCTCGTCTATCTGTCGCGTTCTTGAATGTATGCTGAAGGGTCTGGTGACGACGTTGAAGATATGGCGCTATTCCTGGAGAACCTTGATTCAATCATTGGAACCCCTCTTGTGAATCTGTGCAACGATCTTTAGGTACGCCCGCGAGACAACCGTTTCTCGGATGCTGAAACAACTTTCAGACGAACGGACGTTTCCCCGCTCTGCCTTATCTAGCTTGCTTTCGCGGTTGGGGTGCGATGAAGCTTACATATTCTGTTGAAATTGTTTGTACGTGGGGTGTAGTGCTGGAGTCTGCTTGGTCTCTTCTAGGGGTTTGAGTACTTCCCACTCTTTTCGTTTCCTTGTTCAGTCATGACTGTGTTGTTACAGGGTGTTCTACAAAGGTTGTCTTATACGTCATTCCAGGAGCGATCTGCAGCAACGACCCCGGCGTATCTCAGAGACTCTGTCCAGAGTCCGGCCCGAGTTAGGGGCGTGATTCACAAGGGTCCTCGGACGCCACATGCGGGTAATGTGAGTGTCTATGTGGAGAACCCCAACGGGAGATAAAGTGGAGTCTGGATTCAGTGCGCGAGCGCAGTGCTCCCTTGATATATCAGTCTAGCTTGTTAGTGATCTGCCCTTGTCTTCAGTGCGCTGTATATGACGCATGCCAGTGATTTGCTGTCAGTGACGTTAGTCCAACAAGACAGTCAAGGACTCACCGTTGACCGTCACCTGTGACGGACTCCAAGATGATGCGAGTCGCCGATGTAGATTGATGGGAACCTTCGAGGAGAATTATTCTATTGAAATCCTGTGCTCCGAGGAAACGAGTCTACCGATGTCTCTGAGCATGAATAAAGTCGCCGGACTTCCAGTTATGGAGGGGAACTTTGATGGGATTGTGACCATTGTGTGTCGGTTGACTAAGATGGCTCATTTTGCTGCCCCCCAGGCAGTGGCGCACAGAATACTTGGTCATCGACCGTTGCAAGAAAACGCCAGCCTCCTGGTAGGGAGCAAGATTGTTAATCCCACTTGCGTAGGGAGACATCGCTTGGTGTCAGTCCGTCCGTAGCGTTCATGAGCATTGTCAGGACCAACTCCGCAGCTGTCGGCATTTCTTCGTGCTCGAAAATGTGCCTGTTATTGTATGGTGTTCTCGGGTAAGCATGTGGCCGTCGTCAGGATGCGCTGATGAACTGGAAGGCTTAGCGGTACCTGCCGCGCCGAGGAGTTCCCCGACCACATGTTGAGCCGTCGTCGCAAGCGTAACACATCTGCGTGCGGAATAGAAGAGGATGGACTTGAGGTAACAGATTCTTAGGCGGACCTGGAAGGTACACCTATTGCGCCTTTGGAGTCTCGTCTTTCTGTCAGTTCCGCCCTCAAGAAAAGACTAGCGCCAGAAAGAGGAAAAAGCTCCGAGACCGGGAATTGAACCCGGGTCTTCCGCGTGACAGGCGGAAATACTAGCCACTATACTATCTCGGACGAGCACGCAGTCATGCCTCGGTCCATGCCGGCCGGGTAGAAGCCCCCGCGCAATCTACGGTTGACATCTCGAAAGCTTGGAAGGCAAAGCGTCAGATGTGTGAGACGGTCGCGCACTCGAGGTGCACCAAGCCTAAGGGACTGAGCGAATATGGTGTCCCGGAAACTATCGTCAGGAAAACGTCATCCTACCATGACCGCACAAGGAAAAGTATGCACACGAATGAAAGAAACAACCAGTGTGGCACTGATTTTGCTTCCCTGACAAGCTCAAATCAGAGCAGCCGCGCGCTTGAGGGCAAGTCTATCGTCAAAAGAGAAAGCTGTCCTTCAGGCAGACAACATCTGAAGGCTCCTTTTGCTTGCAGTTGCGCTCAATAGTCACGGTTAATCGGCGTTTGGAGTGAGGACACCCCGGCCCAGGGCGGCTAGCTTGCGTCATCGCTGGCACACCGTCCATTTCAATATCGATCGATGAGTCAGAGCAACATCTCTCAGCTGAGGATTCGTAGTGTGCACGTAACACGCCTCCCACATGCAGAGGCCCGACGGCTGGTAAGAAGTGAAGAGGGTCTTAACCTTGCGGTGTGCCAACGATAAACCTGGACCCATGCCGAAACATAGACACTGCCGAAACACCGACGCCTGCCACGCGCAAGAAGAGTTTGTATGCCAAAGGTTACTACCGAAGTGGAAATTGATCCGAATCTTCTCTGTTCTCTTCTATTATAATGAAAGGAAAGGACATGAATTTCATAGCGTTTCTACCACCGAGTTTAGTACACTTCGTTCTCTAAGCGGTTTGAGTCAAATTTGCGCATGCGCCGAGAAACAAGAACAGACAACACCACGCGACGGGCGGCTGACATGCAGGCTCTCCGGGTGACTTCTTTCTCTAAGAGTTTTAGCGAACTAAAAGTGGAGGCGCCAGCTCTGTACGGTTTATCGCTTTCATATGTACAGTGTGTTTAGGGGCCTTAACCTATTCATATGCAGTCAACGAGTGTCAGTGTCTCGTGCTTCCTAGCGGAGAACCCCGGGATTTCGACATGGCTTCCCGCCACGTAGTCTCTTATGAGTCGACCGGACGGTTTGTTCTGGTGTACCTACACCCCAACAACGCCTTATACTCGTGTACTGCGATGTCTCTTGCTTCCTACTTTTGAGCTTTTCATCTGATGTTTACAGCTATTGGCTCCTCCTTTACCGCTGTGGAGCTGTCTCTTACTCATGTCTCGATTAGGTGTGTTGCCACCGCGTCTATTGGACTAACATGGCGATTACCTTAGCTCTCTCTCCGTATGTCGGACTGGACTGAATTGGCTCTTGTGCTCTCGATCACCAAGGTGTGCTCTGCTTCAACGGAGCCGAAGGCCTAGGATCTCCTTTTCTCAAAACAACCCTTTCCTTGTCCTTTCTGCGTATAACCGTACTCGGTGGCTTCTTCATTCGGTCTCTTTCTCCTCGATAATATCGGCTTTCTTCTCACTACAGATCTACCCCCCCGTGCTCGATCTCTCCTTTTCCTGTCAGTCTTCCAATCGACTCCGTGTCTCTTCTTTCTCCCATACACCTTTCTTGCTTGTCTCATAGTCTCAGCTTTTTATGCACCCTTCCTTCTTACTCTATCTCCTGTCTTTCTTCTCTTGTCTCTATTCTTTGCTTCATCCGTTCTTTATCTCACTCTTCACTAAAGTAGCATTCTCCCCCGTGTTGCCACATCACTGTCCTTCTGGTATATTTCCCGCCCACTCTCTCCATTCCACTTACCTCTTTCTACTCGTCGCTATCTCCTCTAGTTTTTCATGCGTCTCTCCTAGACATTTCTCTTCTCTTTCTTCCGGAGGAAGAAGGGACATGGCGGCGGCCGTTTCTTCTTCAGCACAGAGAGGAGGTCTTTCTTCTACTGGAACAGGAAGCATGCGTGCAGGAGGCAACAGCGGAACATCACCGGTAGTAGGGGGAGGACCTGCCAATACACCTGGGATAACCAGTACAGCAGGATTGTCGGCTCTCTTTGGTAATTTACCTTCCTTTCGCTTCTTCTCAGCTGGGGAAGATGGAGAGGAAGGCGATGATCACCAACAGTTGCAACTCCTCACAGAATGCAGTCGGTAAGTCGTTCTGATCTACTCTCTTCTTCCCTAGACGGCCTTTCGAGTGCGACTCGGTTTCGGTCGTTACCTCTAAAGCTTACCGCATCAAGGGAATTCTCCAAGTACTCTAGATAGGCAACATCTTGTACATACAGCTGATAGTAGAAGTGGGGCCCAACATCCCTTTACCTCGTACGTACCCCGACACCCTCCCCTCTCGAAGGAGATCACTTCAGTGCTCTACTATTAAGGAGTGCGCTATGCTAGCTTGATATGTCTTGAGAAGTGGATTCCTCCTATCTTCTCTTCAACAGCTTCACATCAGAAGGATAGATACCCCAAGAGGAGGCCAAAGACGTAGGTTTTCTTCATGATCTCTAGTGTATGTGTGTGTCTCTGGGCAGTGACGAATTTCACTTGCCTATTGTTTTCAAATACTTCCTCTCAGTCCAAGAGTCTAGAGCTACAATGGTCTTTCTACTACTTTTTGAATGGAACTTTTCTTTATCTCTTCTGTGTCTTTTCTCTTCCAGCTAGCTCTTTCTCTTTCTGTATCTCGTTCTCCTTCTCTTTCTTTTCTTCCGAACCTCATACTCCATCTCTCTAGCGATCTTCTGTCATCTCTCTCCGTTGAGATCGACTCGGTTGATCAGCCATATCATCTTATAGTTCTCCTCTTCTCCTCCTGCTCCCCTGTCTCTCTTCGCATACTTTCTAAGACTTCCCCGTCTTTCTCTCTTTCTTCCCTTCTGTTTCTTTCTTATTTCCTTATTCTCTCCTTCGACACTTTCGTTACCGCCCTTCCGCATTCACAGATATCTTTGCAACAAGATGTCTCTCATCTCTCTTCTTTCTCGCGACAGAAGGACAGAACAGCCTTGAATACTTTACTCTCTTTTTCTCTCCTGTTTCTTCTTTTTCTTCACTCTCTTGTTTACCTCTTCTGATCTTCTCTCTCCTTCCACGCTCTCTCTCTCTCTTTCCTCTTAGTAGGAACTGGATAGATCGCATGAGCGAAGTTGAGGTGTACGAACACGACCTCCATCGTCTCATCTTGAACTTCTTTACCGTTCATGGTTTCCAAGCATCTGCTGAAGAATTCTCTAGAGAAACAGGATTAGAACGTAAGAGAGAAAGAGAGAGTCCATGAAACGGGGTTGCTCGCCCCTTTCGGCTTCTATCTACTTTTTCTTTCTTACTGACAGATCCCTCTTTATCTTAATTCTCGGAGGATCAAGAAGATCATGGAAAGGAAGAAGGAAAAGAAGGGGGTTGACGTATGTATGGACAGTCGACCCTACAGTTATAGGTCTAAAAAGTCATTGATAGTGACAGATCTCTTGTATGAGAAGTCGCTCCTCATGATATAACTTAGTTAGATCAGGTGGCGCAGATCTATATCTGCCGTTTTCTCTCCTGCCGCTAAGAGAGTACATGGAGAGCTGGCGTATAGCATTCTTTCTTCTTGCTGACCAAGCGTCTTCGCTTTCCTCTCTCGTTGTCCCCCTTCAGGGAACCTTCAGAGGTGTCTACGAGAATAGAAAGACGTGAAGAGTGAGAGAGTCTATATCGCTTTCTTCTCTCCACTTCTTTTCGGTCTTCTTTCTTCTTTTTTCCATTCTCAATTTCTCTCTTTTCATGTTCTATCCATGTATTACAGCGGATATGCCATTAGCGTCAATTGCTCGCCGTTCACAGATAAGAGAGGCAGTGCTCGAAGGTCGCATGCAAGAAGCTATCTCTCTTATAAATGAAGTTCATCCTGATGTAAGAGATTTCTCTCTTGTCTCTCTCTATCTCCTCTTCACGTTCGTTTCACAAGAGAAAGAAGGGGAGAGAAAGAGAGAGAGAAAAGAGAGATAGGTGGATATCTCTATGTGGAATTGTTCCTGCATCTTGTTGAGTATCGATTTTCTTTAGGAACTTCAGTACAGTCCATCTATCCTTGGTCGGTTCACCAGGTGTAGGTACACCTGTCACTGGTTTTTTCCAGGGAAAGGAAGTGTCGAAGCATGTCTACAGTGTATTTCGGACGATCGATCTTCTTATACTAATCGAATCACTGCCGATTGGCCGTAGTTCCAAGCAACAGCTCTCTCTGTAGACTAACTACGTCCGTACATCTCTTTCTTTTCTATATGGACATATCTACTGAGAATTCCTATCTGATCTCTGTATGCTTCTTTGTTTCACGCTTCTATGCATGTCATAAGGGATGTACGAAACGAGCGGTACGAGTCCCTTGTATCTTGCGTGAAGACAGTTATCTTTCTTTAGTGCTAAGCCCCATCTCTCCTCTCCGTGTATGTATAGACACCACTCTGTCTTGATCAGAAGTGAGCAGCCCCCGACCCAATCATGTACTCTAGTTTCTCTCTCTAGATACCTTCGCGTGCACGTATGTATGTCTATCTGTCCCTAGGAGTATGTATGCGTATGTATGTATGTAGATACGAATACGTATGTATGTCTGTATTGGGGGTTTCTATTCGTTGTTTGCTATTGGAGGGGAAAGACTTGGTATTTTATACTCGGGATGTAGGCCTGGGAGGAGGTCTATCTCGGTCTCTGTTTAGTCTGTATCTGATCGCCTACATCAGTGAAGAGTCGATTACGACTATAGAAGGAGAAACAAGAAAAGAACAGCCAAGGAAGAAGTAATGGAGGTTCTTTTCTTTCTCGCTCTCTGTCTTTTCTCCTTCTCAGGTAAGTTCGTTTCTTAGAGAAGAAAACCACCTGTATAGAGTCACTTTTTTCCTTCTTCTTCTTCTTGCTTTTCTTCTTTCTCTTTTTTCTCTTGGTGTGTAGATCCTCACGTTAAACCCAGAGGTGAATTTCCTTCTTAGACAGCAGCAGCTTCTTTCTCTCATTGAATCCGTAAGGTCTTTTTCTCTCTCCTTTTTGGCTCTCTCTCTCATTCTACGGTGTATGTACACTGGATCAAAGGAAACCGCAGCTTGTCTTCATGATCGTGCATGCATCCTGATATACACTCACTTTTTCTCAGGGGGGTGCTCCTGTACCAATGAATCCTTATATGTACCTATATCTACCCATGAATATATATAGACCATCCATACACACATGCTGATCGGTTGCATGTATGTGAAGAGGCTGCGTGTCATAATGACCAGGGTTCTCCTTTCTCGCTCTCTCTTTGTTCTTTCTTTCCTTCGTACAAACTTTCCGTTCTCTGTCTCCTTACTTCTCTCTCTCCCGCTGTCTCTCTATCTCTCCCTTCTGCGTCTCCTGTCCACAGATAGATAGATAGATAGGTCAAAGACGGGTAGATAGATAGATAAGGATTGTCTTTGTGCTTCCTCATCATCATGAGATATAGAGAGAGGTATGTACCTTTTTCTTTCTCTAACATGTGAAGTAGAGGCATTGTATGTTTGATCTATTCTTCCTTCATATTGTCTTGTTTTCTCTCTCTCTATGTCTCGATACAGGGAGATACATGTGCAGCGATTGACTTTGCACAGTCTGAATTGGCTCCATGTATCAAGCAGCATGTAAGAATCAGATAGCAAGGAATTCTCCGAGTATAAGCCGCTTTCCTCGGATTTCAGACTTCTTTGGAGTGCTTGCCACGAAGAGAAGACTCCTGGGAACAACAGCCTTCATTTCCAGGGAGAAAACAGAAAGAGAGAGAGAAAGATTATATTCCGGCGTCATATTCATGCAGGAGCGTGGATTACCACTCAAGTCCAATCTCTTAGTTATCCATCAATCTCTCTTTTTCAAAAGACACGCAGAGATTCGCAATCTAGTGTATATACACCTGGTTGGCTAAAGACGTACGCGGGTCTTCTGGTGCTTTTCTCCTTCTTTTCTTTCAAGAATATAACGAGAGGAAGAACGTATTAATTACCAGACAGACAGTAAGCAGTCGGTCTTTATATCTATTTTAGAGATGATTTTGTGCATGCATTCTCACCTGGCATCTCTTAGGAAGGAGGAGAGATAGAAACTCACTAGTAAGCGATGGGTTCTTAGCACACTGCAGGTATCTACCTATCTATCTATCTGTCCATCTATCTATCTCTCTATTTATCTATGTCTTCAAATCTCTTCCATCTGTTTCTTATTTCTTACTCTTGATCTTCTTCTTAAGAGCTCTGGAGTTGATATTTTCTTCTTCTTCTTTCTCTCCTTCTTTTCTTTTGTGGGATGGCAGCCTGGCCTACTGCCTAAGCTTGAAGAGGCTATGGCTCTCCTTGCCTTCAGTGATCTTAAGGTAAGCGAGAAAGAAAGGCAAAAAGAGCCACAAAGGCAAAAAGAGCCACAGAAGTAGAAGAAGAAGGCTTACCTCATTCGTGTAGAAACACCTATACAGTTGTCTCTGCCTATCAACCTGTCTATTTATCGGTCTATCCCTTATCAATCTATCTATCCTTCTGTTAGAAGTCTTTCTATCCTTGATCTTTCTCCGCGCCGTCTATCTCTCTCTATGTCTCTGCTTCTCTGTCTCTACTAAGTTCTTCAGTAGTAGTAGTAGTAGTGGTATAGTAGTAGTAGTAGACGTCCTACCCCCTCGGGCGTGTTGATCTCAAAGAAGAAAGGGCAGAAGAAGGACGCAATAGAAGCTTCACTCTTTCTCCTTTCTTTCTTTCTTTCTTCTTTTTCTTGGCCTTCAACTCCAGTGTGAAGAAGCTCAGAGATTGATGGGCGGCGTGGATCAGCGGGAGCAGACAGCCCGGAGAATCGACGAAGCGATCCTCGACTTCTTCAATCTGGAACAAGGTAAGATGAAATCTTCGACAAAAGAAGAGAAGAGCGAGAAGAACAAAGAAGAAGAGAAAGAAGAAGAGTGAAAAGATTTCTCTCAAGAAAAAGGTGGATTTCTACCGGCCATTCTCTCTTCATCCGCTTCTATGTGGCGTTACCGTGTTTCGAAAAAGAGAGGGAGAGAATCTTTACTTTGATCTTTCTCTGTCTATCTCTGTATCTATCCAACTACCTAATAACCCATTTCTGGATCGACACAATCCTTACAAGAGGGGAGAATCGATCTCTTGTTTCTCCAACTTTTCTTTTCTTCTTGATGAAAGGAAGGAAGAAAGGGAGGATAGATGGATAGACTTCTCACTACGTTTTCGTCTGTGCCTTCGAGCTTTTCTTCGTTGGGCTTGAGAGGGACAGTCTCTGCCTGTGTGTGCCTGAGGCATCAAGCGTATGGTGCAGTTTCAAAATAGGGAGAAAACGATATACTCGGATCTATACACACGGATAACTAGAGATTCAGAAATCTATCTATCTCTCTTTAATCTATCTTCAGAATAAACACACGGAAGTACATAAATCCATCTATACTTTCTCATCGTATTTTTCTATATAGATCTGAATATATACATAGATATCTATATATGACGAGAATGTATAGATGGGTTCATGGATCGACGTGTGTTTACTTTGAAGAGAGATTGAAGACAGATAGATAGATATTCACATCTCTTTTTATCCGTGTGTATAGATCAGAAGATCTCTTTTTCTCTCTCTAGATATATGGATAGGTTGCAAAAGGTATGGATGCCGTCGTGCTACAGATAGAGGAAAGTTGTGCGGCTAGGACAGTGCGTGCCGAATTGACCGTGTGGATGATCGAAACACGTGTGCATGTGGCTGTAACGTGTATATCTATATATATTCATATATATATATACATGATGTACGTCCTGCCTCCTTGTTTTGCATCTTCTTTCTACGCAGGCATATATAAGAAGAATTCGAAGGGGTTGAGAGACCAGTGTGTCTGAAGAGAGAGAGTATTCCTTTCACCATTCCGCCATACATACGTACATCCATACCTAGAGAAAGAAAGAAAGAAAAACACTTCCTTTTCCTCACTTTTCCCCTCTCTTTTCCCCTCTCTTTTCTTTTCTCCTGCATCTCATGTCTTCTTCGTCTGCTCTTCTCTTGTGTGTCTTCTTTCTGTGTATTGTTGCCTGTATGATGTGTATAGAGTCTGCCTTAGAATTGCTAGCGAAAAATGCGCTATGGAGCCAAGGACACATACAGAAGCGTGTAAGATGAAGGGCGAACGAAGAAGATGAACGCTCGCTTCAAGAGAAAGATTGAAGATAGAGAGAGGGATTTCTATAGGAGAAGAGAAAAAGAAAAGGAAAGCGATAGAAAAACTGTTATGATCTATCTAGGTATAGCTCGATGCTTCTCTACAACGGTTTCTTTTTAGCAATATGAAGAGGTAGAAATGGATACCGCAGAAGGGAAGGCTATGCGAGAATGGTGCATGCGATTCTTCACATTCTTGGCGAAATCTAGGAGTCTCTCTCTTGCCTCTCTTACACTCTCTCTATCTTATACAGTAGGATGGAGAATAGGAAATAAGGATAGTGAGAAACAAAAAGAACGAACAAGAGGGAGATTCACACAAGGTCGAAACGTCTCCCTATATAAGCCGAGAAACGGTTAGTTTCTATATGTGCTATCGTGTGATGTAGAATAAGAGAATATTGATACACAGAAAGAGTCAGGAAGAGGGGGATATAGAAGGTTGAAACTTCACCGTATATAAGTCGAGAGAGAGTTAGGGGAGAATAATTTCGAGCGATTCCATGGTTTGCGGAAAGCAAAGGGAGGGACGAGAGTGCGTTAGAGAAGAGAACTAAAGGAACTAGTGAAGAGAGAAGAGAAGACGACGAAGAAAGGAGGAGAAGGGTATCTCGTCTAGTGTTCCATGCTATTCTTTTCGTCTTCGTTGTATGTCTATTTCTTCTTGCACTTTTTCCATCTCTTCTTTTT
>NW_027156892.1:0-183 GCF_002600585.1 Cystoisospora suis | reverse complement strand
CCCCTTCGAACAAATAGAGCGCCCATGCATGCCCTTCCTTACTCAATATAGCCACAGGGACTCTGTCGCTTCCATCTGCTTCCGATGACAGTGAAAGAGAAAACGATTCTCCTCCTACTACCATACGCTCACCAGGAGAAGTCCCTAGCCAAACAACCCTCTTACCTCCCCCCCCTCCTCCTC
>NW_027156891.1:584-11689 GCF_002600585.1 Cystoisospora suis | reverse complement strand
AATGAAGAGAAAGAGAAAAGAAGAGAGAGAGAGACACAAGGAGACATGAAGTGAATGGATGACTTGAAGAATTCTCGATTAGGAAAGCTCTCTTTCTTTCTTCTCGATAAAGTAAGAAAGAGAGCTTTCCTACTCGAGAAAAGAGTCGCGTAGGGTCTGTCTGAAGTAGAATGACGGTGTGTGTTGCGTCTGGTAGAGAGTAGCAAGCAAGGAAGCAGAAGATCGGAATGAACAGAAAGAAATGAAAAGAACAAGGAGGGAGTAGACAAGACCAAGAGGCAAGAAGGTGATGTTCTCTATCATGCTTTCTCTTCAAAGTAGAAAGACAGTGAGAGAGAGAGAGAGAGGGGAGTTCGAAAAAGAGAGATGGATAGATAGGAGAGTAGTACGGACGAAGATTTAGGGGAGATAGCAGAAGCGATGACGAGAAAGGAGACAAGAAGAATAAGAATGTAGAGAAAGAAGGAGTGGTAGATTCATGGAAATGAGAAATGAATGAGGGATCATGCACGATGCTGATCTTTCCTCTTTCTAGTAGCCAGAGAATGAGTGACTCAACACTTTCTTAGGAATAGTGAAGTCGTAGCGCTGTCGATCTAGCTGTCTGTTTCTCTATTTCAAGAAGGTTTCTCTTTCTCTTCGTTTCATCTACTTCTCTTCTTAATCTTTACGGATAGAGGAAACCGAGAAAGGGTCTACCGGCCAGAGATAAGCACGCTGCCTGGCAGACAGGAGAGGAGAGTGAAGGCGGTTTACGATAGGGAGAGTAAGAAGATCTGGATTCTCTGTGTCTTTTCCTTAGCAAACGACTAAGACTACACTAGAGAGGGGGTCACCTTCCATGTCGCGATCTCTGTATCTCTACTGCTTAGATGGATGGGTAGTATGAGTTGTCTTTCTCACAAACCGAGGAGGAAGGAACTCTCTTCTTCTTCATTCGAGGATCTTTCTTCGTTGCTTCTTTTTTTTCTTCTTTCATTCAAGAAGGTAAAGAAGATCTTATCTCTATCAAGACGTAAAGAAAGGAGCACAGGGATAGTTAGAAAGAGAGATAAGAAAGAGATAGACAATGCAAGCCCTCTCTCTGTAGCAAGTAGGCTCTGTAATCGTATTTTAAGAATGTCTTCTTTCTCGTGCCAGTGAGGATGGAAGGTAGCAATTCAACTCAACATGACAAAAAAGACCATAGAAGGAGAAAGAAAGGAAGAAAGTCTTGCATTCTTCCTTTCTCTAGACTTCCTATGTTTCTCAGACCTTTCTCCGGAGAGTTCCTAGAGAGAAAAGACCGTATCATTCTCGAGAAGTTTTATGATGGTAAATCGTTTTTGAAGAACGAGAGAAAAGGGAAGAAAACTCTCCAAGTCTTTCCTCTTCTGAAAAGGAGAAGGTAGACCCGCCGATAGGAAGATAGATTTTAAAGAGATAGAGAGATAGATAATTAACTCATTACCCAGTCATCGTTCCATCCGATCTCTCTCTCTGTCTCTCTCATTGTCTTTCAAGTCTTCATCTTCTTTCTCTCTTCTCTTCCTTCTCTGCGTCTCTGTCTCTCGCTATCCCTCTCTCTTCCCTTCTTTCTTTCAAGCGGCATGGTCTTCTTCTTCATTTCTTTCTCTTTCTTCTTTCTTTCCTCCCTTGGCCCCCAGTCTTCTTCTTGCCCACGGCATCTTCTTGTCCTTGTCTCTAGCGACTGGGTCTACGGAGCTCATTTGAATTCGTGCTTTCTTTCCTTTTCTCCACAAGGATAAACTCTACAGATAGATACCCCTTAATGCGTGTCTTCCTCCCTGTCTTCTCATCTAGCGCTAGCTGACGGTGTATTGCGCTCCGGTCGGGGGGGGCCAAGCCAAGTCGGTTCGTCGTAGCTAGCTATGCAGAGAAAGAACAAAGAAAGAAAGAAAAGATGATCAACGGCGAAAAAGAGAAGAAGAAGAATCGCCAAGAAGGCCTCTCTGCTGAAGAATCGTTTTTTGTACTCGAGGGCTGAAAAGTGAAAGAAAGAAAGAAAGGAAGGAAGGTTGCGGTTTTCTTCTTTCCTTCTTTCTCTCCCGTTCTTCTTTTTCCCTAGTGAGACACGCCCATGGAGGCGCTCTCATTCAGGCGGTATAAAGGGAAGCTTTTACAAGAAGAAACATGTTCAGATCCTTTAGGTTTTATCTCCTTGTCTTCTTTGTTCTTTTCGCTTGTCTTCTTCACGATAAATCCATGAGATCTGCATGTGTCTTGCTCGGTCCATGCAAGCCAGTCGATCCGTCAACTATCTCGATCTCTGTCTATCTAGAGGAGAGACCAGCCAGTTTCTTTCTTTCTGTCTTTCAGGGAAGCTTCCAATCGACTGTTTTCTTCTTCTTTTGCAACATCTTATCTCTTCATCTTCATATCTCTCTTTCTTTCTCATCTCGTGGAGTAAAAAGTCCATAAGATGAAGAGACCGGGAGGAACTCTGCACAGTGAATTGAGGAAAGAGAGAGAGTTGATCCTTCACACCAGAGACACCTCAGCCCATACTTTTCTCATTCTCTTCTTCTACGATGATGGAAGAGCTCTATAAGCAGGGAGAAAAGACAGACGTCATTCACTGCTCCGGGTAGAGGATTTCTTTCTTCTTGTTTCTCTAAAGACTTCTTCGACATAGAAGTAGGGAGATCAACTCATTCTCCTATCCTTCTCTCTTCTTTCGTACATCGTTTTCTGTATCTCCTCTTTGTCTCTTTTCTTCTTTCTTTCTCAATTCTCTCAGCCTGTCTTGTAAACTCGATTTCTCCATCTGGGCTCGAGCAGTCCTCCGTTCATTCCTTGACTTCGCTCACTCATCTTCATTCGTCTTCATAGGGGGAAAGAGAGTCTTGAAACAGCAACGTTCTTTTTCTCCTATCTCAAATCAATCTTCTCCGTTCTTCTTCTCCTCTCTCTTTTCAAAAGAATGGAGAGGTGGAGCGCAAGAGGTCGCAACTAAGTTTGCCGTTCCTTGTATTCCGAATTCCTCTCGCTTCAGGGGTCTGACCGCAATGAAAGACATGTAGCTTACCCTTCTTCTTTTTCAGTCTTGTCATCCTCTCTCTTTCTTTCTCTTTAGGTCATCCTCTCTCTTTCTTTCCCTCTTTAGGTCTATCTACCTCTATCTCTCGGCCTCGCTCTCCTTCGTCCCTCCGTCTGAGAAATCTCCTTCTTCTCCCCTTCTTCTCGTCTTTCTCTCGTCTTCTTTTTCTTCTACAAAGACGATGAGATGCGTAAACTCTTTCCCTCGAGATCAAGAAGAACCCAAGAAGATGAGGGAATTCCCCATCTCCTCTTACTCCTTTCCTTCTCCAAAATCTCTTTCTTCCTTTTCTCCTTCTCTCCCTTTTTCTTCTTCCTTCTATTCTTTTCCACGGATCCAATGCTGTGGTCTCCAGGCTTGTCTTTATTTTCTCTTTTTTCTCTTCTTAGCTGTAAATACACCTGGATATACAACGTCTGCTTCGCTTGATCCCCCTCCTCTTCAGCGTTCCCCCTTCTTTCGCTCCAAAATTCCTATTCTAAATAGACTTCGCATCGCTCTTCTACGACGCTCTTCTCCTTTCTCTTCTACATCTTCTTCGGCTGGTCTTTCTCATTCAGGTGGATCTTCTTCTTTTTCTTCTTCGCCGTCTGTCTCTGTTAATCAGAGTAAGCTCAGGATTTTAGTTCTAGCTTTGCATTCTTCTCTTCTTTTTCTTTCTTTCTGTAGGATCTTCTTTTTTCTTCTTGTTTTGAATTAGGTACATGTCTTCATATAGATAGACTAGAGATCTCGAGATCAACAGGTGTACGTGTACATACAGGTAGAAGGAGAGAAAGGGATATCGAGAGGTCGATACAGTCGACGTATATATACATATCTATCTATATATATGTTTGACTGAAGAAAGGAAACTAGAGAAGCAGAGAGATTGACAAAGATAGGACTATTTCTATCTCACCCTTTTATCTTCATGAGAATAATGCTGAAAAGACAGAGAAGAGCGATACACATAGGGTGTACATACACTCCATCCCCAATCCCCCCTGAATACTCTTACACCATCGGCATTTCTCGTCTTCCTTTGATATCTCCATTCCCTCCCTTCCTCCTTTTCTCTCTCTCAGGCACTTCTTAACTTTCATTCCTACTTTCTTTTCTTTATCTCTCTATCTTTCTTTTCTCACTCTTTCTTTCTTTCTTTATCTCAAGTGACACCTCCTTCCTGCCATCTACCACAGACATGTCCCTCCCTTTCCCTGATTCCTGTCTCTTCTTTCTTCTCATTCTTCTTCTATTTCTTTCTTTCCTCCTTCTCTCTCTCTTTCTTTCTTTCCCTCTTCCCTCCAGTTCGCAAGCCTCTTCACGATCATCGAGAGTATCGATATGTGGAGCTCGCAAACGGCATGAAAGTTCTTTTGATAAGGGATTCTCGATGCGACGAAGCCTCTTCATCTATTCGGGTCGGGGTAGGATCAGCCTCTGATCCTGCGAATATTCCAGGCTTAGCTCACTTCACTGAACATATGCTGTTTCAAGGCTCTAAGAATTATCCCGGGTGTCACGACTTCTTCGACTTCGTGCACGAACATGGCGGCTTGTCAAATGCCTTTACAAGTAAATTTTCGACGGTCTTCTCTTTCTCCATTGGCCCAGCCTTTCTGAACGAGGCTCTTCAGAGAATGGCCGATGCTTTCACGAATCCTCTATTTAAAGATACACAATTCTCGAAAGAAGTCGATGCAGTTCATTCCGAGTATACCGTCGATCTTACGGATGATACCCACAGAGTCTTCCATCTCGTCAGACAGGTGTGTACGCATGCATGCGCTCTCGCGCTCTTCGCCAGATCATGAGAGACATAATGAGAGGAGGAGGAGAAGAGACAGGCGGGGGGGGGGAGAAGGAGCATTCTCCTTTGTGTAGAGAGAAAGACGGGATCAAAAAGGAGAAATGAATGGATAAAATGGCGTGATAGTTTCTTCAGTTTGTCTCTTCATATGCAATGTGTCTACTATGACATCCATGTAGAGATTGGTGCAATGAAGTCGCTACACGGCATGCTGCACATCTATCATGAAACTACGTGCCTATCCATGTAGGTTGACGTCTTTACCATAGGGTGGTCCTTTCTTTCGCGTGGAGCATCCTCTTCCCTCATCTGCATTTTTCTTGTATCAGTATGTATATCTTTTTATATACGTATGTAGATCTGTATCTTTCTATAGATCTATCCATCACTATAGGATGAGAATGTGGCTCTCTATGGAGTTGTATAGGAAGTCTCTTCATAGGGTGGAACTTCAAAGCAACCCCCCCCCCTCTCACCAGGAGTAGAAGTTCTTCTTCTTCTTGTAGTAGTAGTACTAGTAGTAGAAAAGGGGGCCTCTGTCTCCATGTATCTCTGTATCTCTCTCAGTCATCCCTATATATATGTATATATATGTATGTACGGATGTCTGCGTGTATGTCTATTCAGGTATTTATCTCATGGGGGGAGAGGAGGTCGATCCTTAGATGAGTGTACATGAGTATGTATTCGTATGTGTGTATCTATATACGTGTATGCATGTGGGAATGAACGAGGGACCAAATGCTGTGGTTCTGTATGTATGTGTACACCCATACCTAAATTCTGTATCTACAGATGCTTCGCTTTCTCTCTATCTCTCTATTTATCTATGTATGAATGTATCTATGCATGTATGTAGAGACCTTGCAATATGTTTATCTCTTGATCTTCGTGTGCTTGCTTAGACATCTCATGGAGGGCCTCTCTCTCACTTTACCGTCGGGAATCATGAGAGTCTTCTCATTAATACAAAGAGGCAAGGAATAGATCCCCTACAGGCTATGAAAGACTTCCATAGCCAATGGTAAGAAGATGAAGGACAAGAAGAAGAAGAAGATGAAAAGAAATACGTTTCTATTATGACAGAACGGAAGGGGGACTGAAGAGAAGAGAAGGAATACACATGAGGCGAATGAGTCGAGTCTTTAGGAGGAGCTTTTCTTTCAGTCCCTCTGTCCTCAAGAGAAGATCAAAAGAAGAGGAGGTCTTTCTTTTTCGGATAGAAGTTCTCGTCTCTTATTCTGTGGTGGCGACCTAAAGCCTGTGAAGAGATTCTCCAAGTTTCAATTCTTCTCTCTTCACGCTTGTTGAGGAATATGGAGATGTTCTCTCTATATCGTTAATCTATCTGTCTTTATCTATTTATCTGTTCATCTCTCTATCTATCTTTATGTGGAGCACTGCAGACGTATATCTCAGATGAAGGGAGGAGGTGACGGGAAGATCCTCTTTGGAGATATCTTCCTTCTCTCATAAACACGTCCCTTTCCTTATGTCATTTTCTTATCTTTACTTCTCTTCATCTTCTCGCCGCTTTGTACAGAAACGTTTTCATATCCTACAGCTAAAATCTCTCTATCTATGTATTGATCTATCTATGTATCCACATAGATATGCATCTCTATAGACCAAAACTGGTTCGAGTCCCCCTTGTCTTCTCCTCCTCCTCCTCTTAGTCGCAATCCTTCTATAGTATTTGCCTGCATGACTTACGTAGACACACCTAGAGATCCACCCATATATATATATATATATAAGTGCTATGTATCAGTATATACATATATATGCATATATATATATGTATATGTATATGTGTATATATGTCGGATGATGTGTGCATGCATGAATGGATGTGCTTTTTGACTTTTCTTTGACTTTTCGGTTTCTGTTTGGTCTTAGGTATTCCTCGAATTTGATGAGCCTGGCGATTCTAGGGCGAGAGAGTCTAGACGAACTCGAGGCCATGGCCCGTCAGCACTTTAGCTCCGTGAAGAATAAGAATCTCCAGCCTCCTGTCTTCGAGGAATGCAGCGATACCTTTATACCTCTCGATCCAAAAGAACTAGGCACGCAGGTGACACAAGAAGAAGAGAAAGAAAGAAAGAGACAACAGTGGATTCATCCCCATCCATCTAGCTATCTTTAATCTGTCTATTTGTCGTAGAGGCATATGATATATGTGATTCCTCTTACCTATACTACCTATACTACTCCCCCTGTGTGTGGTGGATGTATCACGTACATCTATATGTCTCCATCTATTCTTCTATCTCTCTATATACATCTCTGTAGTGTGAGTCTTTCTATCTACTTTTCCTCTATCTCTTGGAGTTTTCTTCCACACCTGTACCTACATCTCTATCTATACACACAGAGAGAGAGATAGATCTTCTTCTTCTTCTGTATGTTTTTTCTCCCTGTCATTCATTCATTCATTTCTGCGTAATGTCGGATTTCTCTTTCTCTCTCTCTCTTCTTTGTCTTCGTGACTGACGTTTCTCGAAAGAAGAGATGTGTTTGCTTTTTAAAGATCCAAAAGCTTCTCGGCGCCTTGTCCATCCCTCGCTTGCTCCTCTTCTCCCATCGTCGAGGTTCTCTTCGCCTTTTTCTCTTCATCCGCTATAGACTACTTGACTCTATCAATTCCTTTACTAGCTCTCTTTCTCTCTCCCTTTGTATGTGTATACATGTATGTATGAAGATAGACATGTACATGTCTATGTATGGAGATATCTAAGTTGGTAGGGTGCTATCTAGTGTACAGATAGGTGTCTACGAAGGAGCACATTTAAGACAGGCGGGTCAAGACACCTCCATACATTCGAACACTCATACGTGTATGTTGATCTATAGATGTAGATATAGGGGTAGATAGACCTATGTCTATGTGTGAGATATGAAACAGTCGTGCAGAGGCTCGACTATTGCCTACCTCCCACACAGAATGGATAGCACCTAAAATGGGATAGACAAACAGAAAGAAAGAAATAAAGAAAGAGGGTGTCTTTCTCTCTTTCTTTTCTCCTCCTCCTTTGTTCCTCTGCTATACACATTTAGTGCTTCGCATAAAGAAGGAGAGCAATCTTTCAAGCCTCTCTATCACGCCATCTCTCTTTCTCGGCATTGGCCTCTTCTCGTTTCTTACCTTTCTGACTGACGCTTAAGTCTTGCTCTTATCCTTCTTATTCTTCTTTCTCTCCTGTAGACATTACATGTAGTGCGTATGTACACCGTATAACGAAGGAGTTTCTTGTCTGTCTTCTTTCTTTCTTTGTGGGCGCTCTTCTCTCTTTTGTTTTGGTTTCTTTAGACTTTCGCTGTTCCTTTGGCAGATATTCACGATGTCCATTTTGTGTTTTATCTCCCGCCTCAATTCCGTGAATGGCGAAGTAAGCCTTTGCACTGGATATCCTCCCTCTTGCAATCCCAAGGGCCTTCTTCGTTGATAAGCCGACTGAGAAGACTAGGCCTAGCTACAGCTCTCTCTGCTGCCTATTGGTCTCCGGAGCTCTGTACTGTCTTCCAGGTAGGTACATTCTCATACCAAACTCAAGATGAAGAAAAAGAAGAGGAATGATCAATTCACCCACCTGTTGTCTCTTTCTTTCTTTCTTCTCTCCTTCTATCCTCTTTTCTCTCTTATCTTGTTCTTTCTTTCTTTTCTGGGACCTTTCCTTCTTGCCTCCTCCTTCGTTTCTTCCATCTGGAGTTCCTCCTGTCCTCTTTTTTTCTTCTCGCTTTCTTTCTTTGCTTCTCCCTCTCTGCTTCTTAGGTGTCTAGAATATACATCATGATCTTGACCGTGGTATCGCCGTCCGGTGTATATACACATCATAGACTGTGGTGTCTCGCGTCTCGTCTCCCTGGGTGTCCCTCTTTCTTTCTTTTCTGTCAGCATCACAAGACTGCATAGGGCTGTATTTCTCTAGAGACTGTCATCTGTCTACTCCTTAGCTACAGAGGGTGTCTGTATCTGATATACAAGAATATCAGGCGATCCAATGCATGTTCTCTCTTCTGTTTCTCTCTGCTCTAACGATAGGAGTAGCTTGGTATAGTAAGAGACGAGTCAAAAGAAGAAGACGAAGAAGTACAGCTTTATCCGTAGCTCCTTTTTCCTCTGTCGAATTGCCTTCATTTCTGCAAACCTAACAGCGATAATACTCATACACACCATATGTTGACTATGTCTTTCTATCACTGACCCGTCTCTCTGTCAATCTATCTATCTATGCGAGTGTATATATATGTGTATGTATATCTCTATATGCGCAAATACATCTATATACATACTTCTGGAGATCTACTTTTTGTCGTTCCTATGATCTTCTCGTTAGTGATGTATGTATGAATCTAGAAATCTGTATGTCTGCCTGTCTGTGTATGTGTATATGTGTATATATGATCTGATAGATTGGGGTGAGCCTGACAGAGAAAGGTCGTTCAAAGGAAAGTATCTATAGGATTGGCGAACTCCTCTTCATATACTTAAGGTAAGATGCCTCTCTATTTCTCTTTCTTTCTTTCTGTCCTTCCTCTGTTCACTTTCTTTTCTGTCTGTATCTTTGCGTTTCTTTCTACTTATTCCTTCTTTTCTTCTCTCGTTTTCTTCTGTCCATTTCTTTTCTTCTCGTCAAACTTTTCTTCATGCCTGCGAGCCAATGATCAGAATGTCTCTAGTCTTCTCATCTTCATCTTCTCTTCCTCCCGCATCAGTTTCTCTTGAGGTCTATTTCTCTTTTCTAGATAGGTAGATAGACTGCCTGGCTCATTTGTCTCACCTGCTTCTCATGTGTAGGTAAGCTTTGGCTCTTCTCGCTCGAAGACAGATCAATACGATTCTCTCTTCATTCATCGTCTGTTTCTCTCTTCTCCAGTGTATATCCACCTGTGGCTATCTCTCTACCTTCGATCTATCTATCTATCTACCACCGTTGATCGATCTCTCTCTCTATATGTATATGTATTTATATGTCTATTTCTCTCTCTAGCTCGTATGTATGTATGAACGTGTAGAGTCGGTCAACATGTCTGTGTCTCTCTACTCAAACTGCTTAAATGAATAGAGGGGAGGTCTCTTCCTGTCTCATTCCTTCTGTTTTTTCTTCCCTCTTCTGCTCTTTCAACGACGAAAGAAACGCCGTCCTGTCCTTATTCTTCTCTATGCTTTGTTTCTCTCTTCTTTCTCTCCTCTAATCTCTCATTTGCGTCCACAGCTTTTGCTTCATTCCCTCTCCCCCGCTTCATCTCCCTTGCTTTCTTGTATCCATTCTCTTTCTTTCTCTTTTCGTCACTCCCTTTCTTCTTCTTCATCTTCCTAGCACCATACAAGCATTTCTTCTTCTCCATCGTCTCTTTCGCTCTTTCTTTCTCTCTCTCTCTCTTCTATATTGTTTCTGTACATATGCCTACCTCATCCTCCTAGGTGGAGGGAAGACGAAGAAGAAGAAGATAGGCGTGTGTCTTGAGGAATGCACTTCTATGATGTGTATGTGTCTCTCTCCTTCTACTCTGTATAGAGGAATGAGCTCGAGTAGGCCAGAGAGGTGGAGATTCGCTGAGATGAGGCACATGATGGACCTAGGCTTTGCCTATGCGGATATGCCTCGGCCTTTTGATCTAACTGTTGCAACTGTCGATGGTAAGAGATCCCTCATTCAAGTGAAGTATCTGAAAGCTTGGAGATCTCCTCTTTATCTCTCGCCGACTCCTCTATACGCACACCTATCTATCTCGGGTATATACATGGCTACATACATAGACATGCGGACATGTATACATCCATGGTATAAAGATATCTATACCTCTCTGTCTATACATATATATCAATAGTACATAGACCCATCTTTCGAGACGGAGTGTTTCGTGAGCTACCAGGAGAATGACTTATCCTAGACCGGGACATGACAACGTGCTCCCGTTGAGAGCCCTCTCCAGTCATGAAGTATATGTAGACATATCTATCACTATATATGTAGAGAGATAGATGGACCTGTATGTAGATATCTGCATATAGACTTCATGAGTGCACAAGCGTGTTAATCATCTTATAGATAGAAGTCACCTCTCTTCTCTCTATAGATGGATTTCTACCCATGTATCTCTCTCTATATAGATAAATTCACATCTTTGTCTCTAGTATAGTTCTTCTCCTTTCGATATTCCTTCGCCCCGATGAGAAGAGGAGCGAATCGATACTCACGTCAATCAAGGAAGTCTCGAAAATGACCCTATTTATCGATCTATCTAAGTCCAATCTATCTATCTATCTAT
>NW_027156891.1:0-153 GCF_002600585.1 Cystoisospora suis | reverse complement strand
TATACTGGATTGATGTCTTCTAGTTACGTATGGATATCTCTATGGAGAGAGAGATCACAAGAGAGTTGTAGACGTAGATACACCAAGGGCCTGCATGAAATCTCGGAGACGGCGCAGGAGGGTGCGATAGTAAAGAAGAGGAAGAAGTGGAAG
>NW_027156890.1:0-38226 GCF_002600585.1 Cystoisospora suis | reverse complement strand
CCCCCTTCCTCTCCCTACGTCTGCTGCGATCGCTCCCCGGGGAGGAGGAGGAGGGGGAGAGCCGTGTCCGAAAGAAGACAGAGAGTTGTTCTTCGATCGCACACTGTTTGTCGGGTGTGCTTCGTCGTGGTTTAATTTTCTTTTTTGTCGGCGCCAGGGAGAAAAGAGGCGTCATTCGTTCCTTTTGTTTTGTTTCTCGTGTCTCTGAGGCCTCACATCTGCTGTTGGGGAATCATTCCTTTCTCCCGGGCCTCCTTCCTCCTTCAGTTCCTCAGTATCAGCGGCGGTATCATCACCGAGGCCACCACCACCACCACGGATGTGCGTTTTTTTTTTCTTGTCAACAGCCCTCATGTCTCCTCATTATAGCCTTTTCGAATCGAGTGATGATGGAGTAGCAGCAAATCTCTCTCCCAGGGTGTAGTCTGCTGTCTGATGAGTTGTTACTAACCCCCCTGCCTCGCTCTAGTCAGTTGGGGTCCCGGTTCTTTTCTCGTCAAGAACGAGAGGCCACGCATTCAAGAGCCCGAGAACAACGACTGACACGGGAGAAAAAACACTTCCAGTCTCTTCATGGTGTCTGCCGTTCTGTTCACGACTGTCCTTCCTATCTCCCGCCGGCGCCTTCTAAGACAGCCCTAGAAACGGATGTTCAGAAGGCGGGAAGACGTGTTCCGGTGTTTTCGACAAACAAGGAGACGACTTGATTAGCTCGAGGATAGCAGTCTTGAAAGCAGTATTAAGGGGACGGCCCCGAACATTTACCTAGGCCGGTTCTTTTCTTCGCGGCGTCGTTCCATTCCCTCCGTAGATCATCACGCGGAGGGGTATGATGGAGGCGGATTTTAGTGTAGATGGATGTGAAATGAACGGCTTGTCTCCCTCGTGATTAAAGAAATCTACTTCACTGAGGAGGGATGGCCGCTTCCAACATCATCGACTGGAGATAGTACTGAGTTTGCTCGACCAAAGAAGTGTAGAAACGTAACTGGTGTTTGAAAGGAACGGCTTCAATCTACCACCTAAAGACAAGCTGTCTCAACTTCTTCCCATCTGCCACTGTTTCGCGGGTCGACTTCTACCATGAACCGTGGAGTGGAGACGAGGTCAGAAGGCAACGGAGGAATACCTGTGAATTCCGACTGTTTTCTAAGCCTCCTTATCCCGCTGTCCTACAGCGGCTCTGACGTTTAGCAACCACGCACGCAAGCAAGCCTGCGTTGCGGTAGTAGCGTTCAAAGGAAAGTAGCCCAGAGAATGTGTCACTTCCGTTCTTTTTCTCCTCGTTCTCGAGATATCGAGACCCAGAAAGAGAGAGATGACAATTCGCCACAGTAGAGAATCTCTTCTCCGACTGTCAAAGCAAGGGAAGTTACCTTGTAAATCTTCTCTCTCGGCCGTCTTTCCTCTCTCAGCCTTGTAGAGTCACAACTCCTTCCATCATCTTACAGTAGCTGAGTTTTTTCGCAGTCCGAATAGCTCGTCGGCATCTCCGTCTTCTGTCTTGTTCTTTCTGTGTGGGGGCTTCTCTGTATCACTTGGACGTCTCTTCCGCTATCTTGTTCTTTGAGCTCTTTCCTTATACACACTGCTTCCTTTTCTTCCTTCTTTGGACAGGAAAAAGCCCTCTCTCCAAACCCCTGCCACCGACAACGCCTCCTGGGATCCTTTTCCCCTCGTCGTAATCGGCGTTGGTGTGAAGGATAGCACGTGGATAGGTCAGTGCAAACGTAGAAAGGAATGCTTTGTTTCGTTCACAGAGGAGATGCTTTAGTCTCTCCCCTTTCCTCCTCTGAGTCGTGTCTTCGCTCTACTCTGGCGAACCTGTTCATTAGTTTGCTTCAGCTGTCCTCTTTGTTTGACGGACTGATCCCTTTCTCAATCACTTCTTGTTATCAGAAGCCCTCTAGTACTCTTTCTCTCTCTCTGTCTCTCTCTAGTATTAACGATTTTCCTCATTCCTTCTAGTAGCAGAAGTCCAGTTCTCTTCTCTGTCTCTCTCGCTTCTACCTCCCCCATCGACTCCCTTCGTCATCTCTCTCTCGACGAAGGAAGGCGTGAAGACTTGGTTGGTCAGAAAGATGTCCCCTCTGCCTCCTGGCCCGCGGTGTCATTACACCTCACGTCTGCTACTGCCTATTGGTCTGAGAGAAGAAGGAGGAACGGAGACGACTTCAGTAGACGTGCTGAAGGGGGATGGAGAATCTCAAGATGGGGAGATCCCCGGGGGGACGGTACCTTGTTCACAAGAGAATGGATCAGATAATGATACGAACAACACCACGGCGTGCGAGAAGGTGTCACGACGAAGAAGAGCCGGTGTCAATCCATCTCATTATAAGTGGAAAGAAGCTAAAGTGATTCTGAATGACACGGGCATTCAGTTTTGGAGTAATGTCATATCTATCTTAGATATTGATTCTATTGAAGTGGTGCCAGCAGATGATATCGAGAATCTTTCGAAACAAGATGGGGGTGAGGGCAAGGTGGAAAAAGTCTCAACGAAGAAAGATATCGGGGAACTTCTGGTGTATGTCCACTTGAGCTCAACGTTCGTTAATCTTCCTGATCCTTCCCCGCCTTTCTTCTCGACATCACGTCTTGCTCCTCATATAAGTCCCCCTAGTAGGGGTGGATCTGCCCCCTCTGGGGATCGCGGTCAAAGTTCTCTTCTGTTTTCTATTCCTTCGAAGGCTTTAGGGACAGGACCCACTGACGAAGACAAGTTGAAAGAATTCAGACAAGGAATCTATCTTGTGAAACGAGCGGTAGATTTTCTGACTTATATCCGACCTCTCTTTAGAGACTTAAGGCATCGGGCTGCCCTGGGAGATCGTGTAAGAGGAGAATTCCAGGCTCGCCAACAGGCCCACTACCAAAATTCTTTAGGAATCGACAGTAGTCGTGGTTGCTCAACTGTGGGAGGAGCAAGCGTCCAACAGCTTGCTGAATCTTTCTTAACTGAGTTGCCGAGCGAAGGTGTTGAGGCAGTAAAATCTGGTTTTCTTTTGAGAGATTGTGCAGCTCTTGAAGAAGCCATTGCATATGCCCCACTCGTGGTGTATGAACACTTGGAAAGGGCTCTTCCTCGCTTACCTCAAGTACCTGCTGATCCTCAGAAGTATCGGGTATGGAGACAGGTCTTAACTTCACCGAAAGAGCCTGCACCCACAACTCCTCCTCCTGGTCATCTCAGTGACGCAAAAGGAAGCGAAAGAATAGCAAATAGTAGCCCTCGGTCAAATCAAGAACAATCTCTCCCGCCATCTTCTACTAGCGTCGCCGCATCTCTTCAAGCGAAACCTGTCTCTGGAGGGGAATGCTGCTGTCCTTCAGTTGAAACACAGACAGAAGAAGCAGGAAGGAAGAAGATCTCTTCTATCTCCACATCCTCCAAGAGTGTGTCTGGGGCTGCCACTCCATGCTTCCGTCTTTCTGGAGGTGCCTGTCGGTTTTCTAAAGGGGAGATAACGCCTTGTGAGGATGCTTACTTTTATCTTGAAGAAGAGGGCGCTTTCGGCGTTTTCGATGGTGTTGGCAGCTGGGCAAGTGAAGGTGTAGATGCTTCGAAGTTTTCAACAGGATTGGCGGAGACATGTGTCTCTTTGATCAAAGAGAAAGTGTATTTCTCTTCTCCATCTTTTCATTCACTAGGTGTCAATGCACGAGCTCGACAACTCCTTAGCGATGCACATTCCCGTGTTTGTCTTGAACGTCCTGATGCCTGGGGATCAAGCACAGCTGTGGTAGGAGTCCTTGATCGACGTAGTGGCAAGCTAGGGGTAGCGTGCTTAGGGGATAGTGTCCTTATGGTGTTGCGAAGACAGATGTTACCTCGGAGCATGCAATTTCGCGCACCCAAGTGTGCCTCTGTCTCTCCTATTCAATTCCTTTCAACAAGTCCAGCACAAGTTCCACGCCTTATTCGAAAGATTCGATGGAGAACAACAGAACAAAGATGGGCTAATGGGGCTCCCTTTCAGCTCTCCAACTTACCAGCAGAAGACGAATGGGAAAATCTACGTGCTATGGGGCATGATCGATTCGTTGATGTTCTTCAACGGATCGATACAGCGGGAGACTCTGCCGATATGGCCGAAGGCGCCTCTCAACCTCTTGTCGTCCAACCTGGAGACCTCATTCTTCTTTTCAGTGACGGGGTAGCTGACAATCTCTTTGATAAAGAAATTGAAATCTTTGCTTCTCTTGCAGTCAGCCCCGAAGAGGCAAGAATTGCCGGTCTCAGTCCTGAGTTCGTCACCACAGCTCAGGATGTCGCAGAAATGATTGCTAAAGTCGCAAGGAGACGTGCAGCTGATAGGGTAAGTCTTCTCTCTTCATTCTTTGTCGGCATGGGAAGGTTCTATCCTTACAAGTGGTGTACGCAGTCACCCCGTACTTCTTGATCAAAGAGAGCGCACCTCTTCTCTCTTTACTGAAAGGCTCTGTTTCGTGTGGCGGGTTCCTTTCCTCCTTCTCGAGATGTACAAGAAACGTAACCTAGGCAAGGCTGGTGACTGACTCAATCCGACTCCACTTCCTACTTGGGAACTTCAAGCCGAACGGCAAGATAAAGAAGACGTCTTTTTTTCTTTCTTCTGTGATGTGGTGGTGATGAGTGCAAACGAAGCAGTGACTTCGCGTGTGTTTCATGATATATGCCCATGGCTACAAAGATGCATGGTTATATACACATACATATGTGTATAGTGACATGTGCATATGATTGTATGAACCTAGATACGTACACATGCCTGTACCCCTTCTGATGCTTCACCTGTAAGACTGACTAGCCTTGTTTGTGTCTCGTAGCAGCTCCGCTTCGTTCGTTCTGTGAGTCCGATAGAGGAGTGTATTTTACAGCGATGGAGAATGAAGCAAGTGAAGAGACAACTCTCCGGAAGCAGCAAGGAGATTCTAGCCAAGTGACCTCTCCACACGGGGTCACATCCACCACATTTGCTCCTAAATACCTCTTATCTTCCTGGAAGCTGAAATGTAGCGAAACTCCCTTGGACTCCGGAGGGCGGGCACCCTCGTAGTCCCGCTCATTGTCTAGGAGGTATTGGTTTGTTGTGATTTCTTTGCCTAAGTTAGTTGCTCCCCCGACCTCATCTCGCCTTTGCTTTTCAGGCGTTCAATGGGCCTTTCGTACCAGCTGCTGTACAAGGCGCTCGTCACGCACCGATGCAGCAAACAGATGGTGAGCCTGCGATCCGGAAAGGAGCAAAGCGTGATGATATCAGCTGTGTAGCTATCTGGGTTGAAGGGCCCCCTCCACCGTCAAGTACCCCCTCTTGTCAGCCCCCGGTCACTCCTCCTTGCAGTGGTTTCTCGCTTCCTTCCAAGCCACAAGGAGGGACTTCTATCGCGGCTTCAAGAACAAAGGAGTCAGTGGAATCTGAAGAAAGTACAAGGAACATTCCAAACAGGCCTGAATCACCATCATCATCGGAGGCCTTAGTCTCCTCTACACCACCTCGGAAACGGCCTCTCTTATACTCATCTGAAAGTCAAACGATCACTTCTTGTCGTGCTCGTCGTAGCCCTCGCGTCGCATCTGAGAATTCTGAAACATCCTCTATGGTTTCGACATCTAGTGCAGAGACTGCATCCGTAGTTAGCAATGCGCTCGAGACAACAGCATCAGCAGTCCCCCCAGCAGAGCCCTCAGACAGCAGTAGGGATGAACAGACCTCCGCTTCACCATCTCTACCGCCACCTGGGGGGTCGCCTTGCCGGAAGGCAGGAGAATCTACATCAGGGCTAGCCTTAAAAGACGGCACTGGAACGCACATGTCATCTTCTTCTCTTCTTACCCCTCCCCGGGATTCATCGAAAACGTCGGAAAGGAAGACTGTTCTTGGAAGCAAGGATCTAGCTGGAACGCTACGAAAGTCTCCCCCTCCTGGTTTGACTGTAGCACCCTCTACCTCTTCGGCACCTACAGGAACCACGGTAAAGAGGCTTGTCAAGTCGGTAGGCACGGATAACGGAACTGCACAGACATGCAGCAGTGGCGATTTTCAACGGACTCTGGACCTCGCGACGCCTTCTCCTCAACGTAGCTGCTCGTCGATAACTGAAATGGAACAACGGCACGGGTCCTGTAGTAGCTCATCAAAAACCCCAGCCGTCGAGACTAGTACATCTTTATCGATGGCTAGTACCTCGAAGGATGGCTTGTCTTCTCCGCATCTTTCCTCCTGTGGCATCTTAAAGCATCCTCCATCTCTTAGTTTGAATGTTTCCCGAGATAGTGATCAGGATAGAACAGTTCTCGCTGATATACAGAAACGAGGAGAAACCGAAGAGACGACAAGTACGACACCCCCGTCAAGAATGAGTCTCCTTTCTGATGCTCTTCTTTCCCCTGCTAAACGACTTGTCCAGGTGGCAAGTCGAGCAGCTGCTCGTGCTATGTCAGCCGCAGCCTTAACTCCACCGAGATGTTCACCACGCTTTGGCAACCATAGAAATAATGAACTAGGGATTTCTGTTAGTAAAGAGGGTGTACCAGCAAAGGTAACCGTCCGCCTAGGCAAGGGGTCAGGCATCAAGGCAAATACTGCAAGTATAGGTGCTGGGGCTGGGTCACCGAACGTCATGCCGTCTGAACTCACAAGGGTGCCGGCCAGACAAACCCCAGCAGCTTCACCGAGCACTGGTACTTCTGATGGAGGTTCATTAGCTCATCCGGATGAATGTCGCCGCGCATCTCTTCATTCACGGTTGCCTTCACGTCACTCTGAGGTCAAACGATCTTCAACAGGGGGTACGAATATACCTCGAGTCGGTTCCCCCTCATTAATGTTATCTAGAAGAAGCGATCTCTCTGGGGGAACAGTCGTGGATGCAGGCATGCCGTGTACAAAGAAACGACGTGCTGCACAGATGGGAAAAGGGTGCCTGGAGAAAAAGACATCTAAGAAGATTTCTCTGCTGAAAGGCAAACCGACAGCTTCATCGTCGTTTGGGGTTGCAGTCGAGAGTACCGAACAAAAACCGGTTGATAGAGGAGGAGGATTCAGGACTGGAGATACTTTAGGAGAAAACCATGAAGAACTACAGAATAACGAAGAAGTTGAGGAACCAGCGTCATGTGCCTCGCCGAACGTCTCCGAAGATATCTTCGAAGAAAGGAGAGATGGCGACGGGAGCACAAGTGTCGCTCGAGCGGAACGGAAAGGCAAGCGCCGGTGTATTGACAACCCTGGCGATGCGCGGAAGCTTCAAGCAACAGGGTGATGATCGCCTGAGTCTATCCTGGGTTGTATGAAGAGTGGTCGGGCTACCTGCAGATCGATACGGAGTCCGCAACACCCACCCGCAAGGTGGATGGAATAGATCATTGAAGGGTGTGTTCGACTTTGCTTTGTACACCCTTCCTACAGCTCCCAAGTAAATGTTGCTGTCTGCACAACTGCAGTGCTTCTTTTTTTTTACGGGTTGTTCATTGGGTTGCGTATGTACGTCGTAGGTGCCACGTCGCAGTCCAGTCCGAGCGGCTCGCCGTGTCCGTCATTGTTCCTCCTTTTGGCTGAAAGGAGACGTTAGGGCTACGCAAACAGGCCAAGGAGTGGTTTTGGTGACGTTCTAGGGTTAGTCATGAACAGAGGGAGCGAGTAGTCCGCGCCTCCGTTAGCCTCGGGTCACTGAGAAGAGCACGTCGGAGTGACTGGTTGCGTGCATGCGAAAGCGAGGAACATTTTCTTTTCTCTTCGGATCCCTGGTGCACTTTCAGATGTGCACAAAAGGCCCACTTCACAACATAGAACTGTGCAGCTTCTAGAATCCTGCTTTGACCGTGATGGTAGATCGGGTGAAGCCTAAAGTACCCTTGTCGCCCCTGTAGAGTTCTCGGGGAGAGAAATGCTACTGTGTCAATTTAGGACCACTGAGAAGAGAGCGAGCGAATGTGTGGTGGTCGTCTCATCAGACGGCAGAGTGTTTGTGCGGCTGCTTTCACAGAGCCAGCGACGCATCACCAGGGTTCTAGCCGCAGAGGCCTTGGCTGACTTTCCTGGATGTTGATGTCAAAGCACGTGCTCCGAAAAACGTGTGACGAAGAAAGTGAAACGTCGTCGTAGACTTGAATTGCTGTGGAGCACCCTGAAGGTGCGAGCTGTCTGCTTGATTGATGGCAGTGCCATGGGCAATAGGTGTGAAATACTGAACACTCTGTGAGCTCTCTATGTGCCACGCCATTTCTATTAATTCTTGTCAAGACTATCCCGGGAGACGAGTGAATGGCTGTCGCCTTGCATGATGAGGCCAGACCACCCTACCCGGTCTTGTGTAGGCGATACTTGCTCGGTACCCCGAAGGTGCCGATCCTGTCGTAGAGGTAACTTAGGAGTGCCATGACACTCTGCGCTTAGCGAAGCGGGTTGAAAGCCGCACTAGGTGGTAGATACCCATGCCACGGTTATCTGGTCAATCACGCAAACAATTTTTATCGCCTTAACATACTACAAAGCGGAACCGGATGTCGCTACCTATGCTCCTTAATACGCACTTCATTATCTCGACGCCGGTGGTGAACTTGTTGCTGGAATCTTACCACAGCGAGGAATGAGCGGGGAGTCTTCCGGGCGCCCGCTGCCTTAGCAGACGGGAAGGTCGCAACGAGGAGGCCACCCTGCTGAGGAGAGCCTGGCAGTGCCCCGACTTGCGGGCATCGAACCCTCACGGATGGGAGAGAAGCCGCCGGCAGCGCACACCTGTGGCACCGCTTCTGCTAAAGTGAGTTATCTGAAAGGCTTTACATAAAGGGTCGGACAGAGTTCGGCTGCACAGTCTAGGGAAAGCCCGCGACTTCTGCGGAGGGCACGCACCGTTCCCGGCGTTCCCATGGCACTGGCCGGGGCATGTCCGGGTTTCAGTGCAGGAGTTTCTCCGCGAAGAGAACCACAGGTAGCAGACGACCGCTGCCGGACCTTACGGTAGCCTCAAGTCGCTGTACGACAGGCAGCACAACTGGTACTGTGGAACCGGACCGTCCCTGGGCCTCTTACTACGGGTAAGCCGTTTCTCCTGTCATCGGACAATTCGAGTCGAACTGGTGCAGAGCGGCGGTAAGCAGCAATCTTTTCGTCTTTCCCAGACTACTCCCCCGTAGCCGGCACGGTGGAAGGCGGCCCCCCCCCCCTGGTTAATCTGGAGGAACCCCTCCTATCTTAGACGTCGCACTTCTTACAAGGGGGTTCACAGCGGAAACCCCGCGCAGTTACAGCAGCGCATGATCGCTGTACCCGGTGCTTATGAACCAGGAGCCGGTGATGCTTTTACTGGGACGCTGGTGCAAGGTGAAAGGTACCGTTCGCACTACGTAAAGGAAGGCAGAGGCATAGTGGGTTGCCGTTCCGACACGCGAGCTGCAGTTGTGACCCTGTAGACGTCGGTGGGAAAGATTTCCCTAGCATCCCCGGCGACTCTCACAGGGACCTGCCCGATCCAAGTTCACGGTCAGTATTACTGCCGAGTTTGGCATATCGCCTGTAAGGCAAATCAACGTTCACGTCTCCCTAGGGTTCCGGGTGGAACCGTCTTCCAGCTCTCACACAAAGCCAGCGCATATATACCGGTAATCAGCTTACATTTGCCTGGTCTTCGCTGTGAATGTCGGGGTGGGGTTCCGCTCAGTGGCAATCTCTTTTGAATGGTTCGGCCTGCAGTAGAGCACAAAACTCTAGCTGGTCGAACGGTCTTTATCACTACTCACGCGACGCGCGCTGCCGTCCATCCGTCTGCTCCTTGAGAAAGCGTCCACGGTTTCCTATACAGATCGCCAGAACTTTGCTGGCGATGCCCCCAACTACCCCACCCACGCGTTGTCTCGGGATCGTTTTGAGTACTCGAGATCCCGTAAGTGTGCCCCCTTTCCCTGTAGACTGCATCGACAACTCAGTCTGCTTGTTTCCAGCTTCTATATCTAAGTGGGCACCAGATTTTTCCTAAAGGAACATTCTCTTCCTCGACTGACAAGCGGACCGGTTCCCGCCCGTGGACAGCCCATTCTCGATCTACCTCAGGAGCAGCAGTCTTTTCTGAAGCAGGGCTTGGGGAACGCCGGCCCTTTACTCTTAAATTTCCTTCCACATACAGGCGACTCCCCTCTCTAGGAAGCAGGACGCCGCGGTCGCCACCGCTGAAATTGTGCTTGTCTCCCGCTAACACTAAAGCAAACCAGGCCGCCGCTTGAGCGTTCTGGCTTTTTCACAGACAGCGGCCTTGCCATGCGAGAACAAGATCCCGCAGTTCAGGAGGGAGAAGCGCGCAGGCTGTCGCCCCTGTTGCCCAGTTTTAGCAACTTTGCCGCCCCGGGCGGACGCCTCCGGCTCCACAGCGAAGTTTCCTTATACACGACATGAGAGAAAAAAACTATACAGTGACCAAAAACACAACTGCATTTGAGGACTGGCGCCTTCGCCATTCACATTCGGAACTACGAGTCCCTCGTTCCCGCCTCTCGGATGCACTCCTGCGTCATCTTCATACGCGAATGCTTGCATTGTCTGCTAAAGGAACCGGAGATCCGCAGCTCCATCCACACACTTGTCACGAATACAGAATTCCCGCCCTGCCCTCTGTTGCGTGTCCATTGCGGTCCTACAGCTGCCCGCTGAATTCGGAGTTCCTGGACTCCCTTTAGCCTCGACTTTTCGAGAGATCGTCCTGTAGTCGTCCAGGGATCGCGCTTAGGTTACAGTTATCTAAGCAGCTGACAGCCGGTATCAACCGTGCCCCACCGCTGACGTCGTTCTCTTTGTAACGCTGACGTGATCCTGATGGACTGCTGTAACGTACACTTCCGGTTCAGCAGCTCACAGCGCTAGTCCTTGTCGCCGTCACATCTCGACTGACTTGCGAATCCCGCGGTCACCGTCTCCAGGCACGAAGCAGTTCCCAGGATTTCTGTACCCAACACCACTGTCGATAGTCCGACACCACTCCTGCTCCGACTGCTTGTTCAGCTCGCCTTCAGTCTACTTTCTGCACTTCCTTGCACGCTCCAAGCAGCAGGGCGTCTTTGTTGAAACCACTACTGTTCAGGACGGATGTGGCTGGCGTCACTAGGCGGGTGGCTGAGAGACGCCGCAGTCCTCCTCGACCGCTGACTCGGCAATGAACTCAGATCAATAATAACAGATTTGCCGCTGGAGTTAGGAATCTCAACTTCACTGTAATTCTTAGCGAACCGCGTACCACTCTGCATCATAGCAGCTGGGGGAAAAGCCCCAGCTTCAGCACCCGCAGCCGGAGAACTTGCCTTGGCCTTAATGGCGAAGGCACGGGCCGGAAGGGTTGCGGCCAAAACAGCCGCAGTAAGACAAAGCGAAGAAACCTTCATATCGAATCGACTACCCTGGAGATGAGGAAGTGAAGTAGGGCGACGGAAAAGACAAAACGCATACTTATTATGACACGATAACCTACCTTACTTATCCTCGGCGCTTCCCCTCCACCAAGCACACCGCCGATTGTGCGGGGGTTACGGCTGTGTCAGCTAGCGGCTAGCCGGTGCTTGTCGTTGGCGGCCGGGGATGGCCCTTGCGGACGCCCCGGCCACTGCCACGGCTGCCCTGGTGGCAGGCGGCGGCATGTCCGCGTGGGCCGGATCTCAAGAGTGATGGGAACTTCATTGGGAAGAAAGAACCACACAGGACCCGGTCCCCTAACTGGTAGCTAGTAGAGTCCCAATTTCCTCTGACTGGCAGCAAACAGGCGCCAGGAAGCACTAATAAGAATAGAGGATCGGGTGTCATAGCTATGTGGGATCCAAGATATTTTCCGAACGAGCCCCTGGGCTTCAGCCGTTCCTGCCCTGCATGCCGGTGACTCTGCTGTGCGTCGGCAGCGTTTGCGCACAAGAAAGCTGCTGCGAACGCTAAAGCTGCAGCCGAAGAAACTGGCGAGCCTCGATAAACCGTTTCCAATTGTTGTTCAGCAAGCACCACGGTAGTCGTTGAGGGGTGTTAGTTTCGTAGAGCAGACCTAGCTGACCTTGCCGCACAAATACGAGGGAGCACCTGGCTCCCCAAGATTAAGCGTTCTTGAATCTACCGAGGTGGTGTCAGATGGCTACAACTGGGACGCGCCGGCATCCCTGACCTCCGAGAAGCCCCGAAGGCCTAAACCCTTCTGGTCGAGCCCGAGGTGGCTTGCCGTTTCACTCAGCAAAGCACTTGATATTTCTTTGCCGATTCAGGCGTCCCCACCCCTGGGGGTGCTACGCTTGTCGGCGGAATTTTGCGTCGACCCTGCAGTGCCGAAGTAGCACTCGTCGTGGTTTCCCTCACCTCCGAAGGTCGCTTTCTCGCGACACGTTGCTGGAGAGGGCGCTAAGTGAAGCGGCTCCTTTCTTTTTGCTTCGTCCATTGTTTGCAGCTGGGTGTGCTGCACGGAGTCCGCGCCGTTGTACACTCTCTCGACCAACGCGTGCCCTCCAAAACAGCTAAGCCGATCTACAGGAGCTGTACTTTTGCACTCTGGCTTTTTGTACCGGCCATCCCACGTCGGGGCTTGGTCTCTTCGCGCTGATACATATACCACGGTACTGCGGCAGCGCAAGCTACTTACGCCGAGGGCGAAAGACCGGCTTCTGCGGGTCCTGCGGGTGTGCTCCAGACGCTGCCAGGAAGGAACGGGGCCGTTGTCTGAGCACAACTGACACCCTTTGACGAGTACGGCCGAAAGCTTCGCCAGACACGACCGCAAACAACGCAGCTTGTCCGTCACACCAGATAGATACCTTTGAGCACCGTCCTTGGCGTGAGCCGCACCTCACTTCCGAAGAAACAAATAGACTGCGTACCTGCCCCTCGACAGAGCGTCTCCCGCTCCTGCCTTCGTGACACGTGAGCTCGCAGGACAGTTACTTGGGTTCACCACGAACAAGGGCTTGCTGTCCCTCGAGGAAGCTGCTATGCATGTTGCCAGCAAAGTTGCACCACACAACCCGTGCAGCCCTGACAACGGCTTGCCCGCTGCGGACGCCGTGAGGAGTGTCTTTGTGTACCCCCCAACAAACTCTCCGTTTCTTGGTTTATCCTCCGTTGTGTTTCATAGGTCTTCTGAAAGAAAGCCCATCAATTTCATGGCTAGAATTAACTAGCTCGTGCTTTCTCAGATCTCGAATATAGGTGAGGATGAGACGAAAGGGTCCGAAGCTTTTTTCGGCCGCGGCCGCCTTGCTTTTGTGTCATTCCTCGACCTTCCTTCCTCATCATAAAGCGCCTTTATATGCGACTGGCCTTAGCTCGACGCAGCCGCTCTCTTCGCAGAGTTCCTTGTGGGTACGTGTTTTGTTGGGACCTCCTGTCTTTCACTTCGGTAGTCCATGTTTCCACATCTGTCTGCAATACTGGTGTGTCAGGAACCGTCCACCATTCGGGTTGCATTCGCCTACTCGGTAGAGGCAAGGGAAGGACCAAGCAGATATGCCAAGTTGTTATCGCATGTAGACGGGAGCTTATTTTTTATACTCACGCGGGTCGCGCAGCCTAGCGCAGAAAAAGGCCAGGGGACTGTAACACTTACCCGACCCCTATGTGCGTTAGGCCTGCCTGATTCCCGACAAAGAGAAGCCTTTTTCTCGGATAGATGTCAGGTGCGCTTCACCCAGAGTCCGCGCGTGCTCTCACTGGATTAGGCGGCGGTCGCGAGCAGACATTTTCTTTTTATTCACTTCAGATAATTGCTCCATAGGCTGACTGCAAGGAGATCCGGACAGGAACATGGAGTACCGGGGGGATCAGCGTGTGGCAACCACGAAGACTGCAGAAGTCCCGTCCGCCTGTGTTGGACTGGGCTTTTGTTCTGTGTGTTTTGTTTGCCTGGTGCGTCTTCCGGTCAGGTTTCGTCGACGGCTGGGGGAGACATCGTCGGTGATGCCAGTGGAGGCGCGAGAGGACTTGAAGGTATACGCGTCGGCGCGAACGTGAGCGTTCTTTTTACTAAGCTTTCAACTTTCTGGGGAAGCAAGTAGTGGACACAGTCTCTCTCCGGCGGCGTGGTCGAAGGTGGAGTACGTGGTAATTTTTTTCTTGCGTCGTTGGCATCCCATTCACATGGCGGTCCCCCTGTTTCTCAACAGAAAACCAGCGGAACGTGCGCGCACTGTCGGTGGGCGAGATTACTCACTCCCCCCTTCCTTTACTCGCCCTTTTTAAGTGGTTTTTCAGCCGACCTGCAGACACTGCCAGTGGTCCACCAGTAGTATTTCTAGCACGTGTTCGTGGCGATGAATCGTTTACTCATCCCGTCGCTCTAGCCTATACTTTTCGGCGGGAGACATTAACTTTCTTCGTGGCCGCCCATCTTGGACGGGGATGGGCATTCGTGGAGCAAGAGACGTTTCTTTCCTCCTTTCCCTCGTTGCCGAGAGGGGAGGCCCTCTGGGGCTAGTGGAACACGTGAATTCTCTTTCATCTTGATCTCTTAGTTTTCGTAGAAGGGCCTAAGCTTTTAGTGCTCTGGCGGTGTTCCGCAGAAGAAAAAACAAAACACAAACGCGTCTTGGATGGTTTCTTCTTCAGAACCTTTCTGCTGAAGATCCACCCAATCGAAGTTCTCCCTCCTTGAGCCCCCAAGTGACATGAGACACCGTTGTTGTTGTCCCAGTCCCATCGGAGATGATTCTTCTGTGTTTCTCTGACGACCGACTTCTCACTCTTCGGATGCTTGGCTTTCAGGTTTTCAACACGTGGGTGAAAGGCTTCGGTACAAGACTGCAGCTATCTGCTGATGCTAGCGGAGCGCGTGTTCCCGATAGTGTCAAAGCTGGTGACACGGCTGATCTGAAGTTTAGAAAGCCCGGGGGGGATGGAAGCCACTTTCTCTCGAGGTTTTGTGAAGCCTTCGAGCTTACAGGAGAGGCCATTGCTGATGGCGGACAAAGACGGCTTCACACCATTGTCTGCTTTGATGCTGTTTCGGGCAAGAGCCGTATCCTATGCGCAGGTGAGAGAATTTATGGAGCCAGTCAGGAGCGAAGAAGGACTAGGAACGCATAACCCTTGTACACCATCACATAGGCGTACTTCGTTGCTAGACAAAGGCTCGCCGGCAACGAGGGCCGACTCCGGGGACTTCTCATCACGAAAAGAGCTCTCTCTGTCCTCACCCCTCACCAGGCAACTCGCTCGCGATCATAGAGCCCGAGACGCGTCCACCTATGTTTGGAGGCTTTCATGGCTTCAAGCCTGTCAATTGGTAGTTCGATCACGGAGATTGTGACGGTCTGAAATGATGAGATGTAGTGAGGTTCCCTATTTTGTTAGATAGCTTTCCATGAAGTCTCCCACCGTGTCGCTTGTGAGTCCGTGTGTCAACGCAAGGCCAGGACAGACGTAAGACAAGCCTCCTCCAGTCAGTCGGACTTCCCTCGGATGAGGTATGCGTGTTTCAGAATCTCGTCGCTGTCAAAATCCTCTGTCTTGAGGTGATCGAGTCGTCTACCAGTCTTCGTTTCTTCTGACTTGTTCTGCTGAACTCAGCTGCGCAAGGCAACCATGAGATCCAGACACAGCTTTGTCCACCTCACGAAGGGACGCCAGCAGGGTTAACTGTCTCTTCCTCACATCTCTTCCAGCGCGGGGAACGGTTTGTTAAGATTCAACCTGCTCACGACTTCACAGCAAGTACGTAAACAGGAGGTGACGCGGCTTGAAAGTGGCCTTCATGCATTCTTGGGTGTCTTTTGGTACTTGAAGCGAGAATCGTGCACACTGTGTATCTACTCTCGAAGATATACAGCGCCCGTGGGGCGAGACAGTTTCAGTTTTCAAAACAGAGATAGTGGAGAGCGCCATGTGACATCACAACAGACTAACACTTCGCAGTACTTCTCTCGGTTAGCTTGGAAAAGGCACCTTGGCCGGCTGAGGCTGATCTATATCTCGGAAAGAGGACTGTCGATTCCCCTCTGGTTGTACATGTTCTTGGGCCGTGGGGGAGTGACCCCGTATTTCGGAATAAAAGATGATCTCCTTTGCAAGGGCGTACGAAGACAGACCATTTGATCACCTTTCCTGTTTCACCTAGTCTTTGAAGGGAAGATTTCTTGCTTCGGTGGCTGCGCGCGTCTTTTGTTCAAGTGGTGTGGGAAAGCGTAGAGCCAGGTGAGTGAATGGTAGACGCCGCTTCTTATTCCGCCCCGCATAAATAGTTGAGAGGGAATACCATCCATACAGGCCAGAGGGGCGACACTTTCCGTTTAGTTCTGTTTTCTCTCGCTTGTAAGTTTCTTTCTACGTTGCAGACACAGGCTCGAAATGGATAACTGGCGTACTTTCTTAGCGTATTTTCGCGGTATGTGTGTGTTGTGCCCACTGCTGTCTTCGCGATAAAGACTCTTCACAACTTCGCGTTCAAGGCGGTACAATCCCGAAGCAGACAAAGAACGAACAGTGGACAGAGGTTGATTTCCTTGTCTCCAGACAGCACCCAGTCAAAGCATGGGATGCGGTCATTGGTCTACGGCAAAATTTTGATGGAGGGAGAATATCTCTTGCGCCCTACTTGCGACTTAGAGACAGGTTGGTGCCTTCCCAGACAACGAGTTTCGCTTGTTGCTAGAAAGTTCTCTGGAGTCCTTGTTTTCAGTTCTTTTGAGACAACACTAGCGTGATTTAGACTGCCTACTGTTATCTAGGTTAGAGTGAGAGAAGTCATATTGTGTCTTTTCCTGTTGTATAGAGTTTTACCGTTCCCCGGAGAAAGACCGCGGCCTACCAGGCTGTTCTTGATCAGCAGAGTTTATATGGCTTGTATCTTCGTCGAAAACACAGGAGTTTGGTGCGATTCACAGCCTGGACACTCTTGTGTACCCTGACCGTGAGCATACTAGATCGTTTAGTAGCAAGCCTACAAAGATGTAAGCCCCATGAAACTGTATGCTTGTGTGGACTTGCTGCGTCACACCAGGTCATTGAGATACGAGTACAGCCATTCTCTGAGTAAGGGCGGGTTGCTGAAGGCCGCCTTGGAGCCCTCAAACATGCTACGTGTTCAATGGAAAGATCCCAGCGAATCCAGAGGCTACTGGCTTACTCAGTTGCAGATTCCTCTTCACAAGGGCGCAACTCTTAGAGATGGAAGCATTGCGTTCCGAAGAGAATGGGCATTCTAAGCCTCAGCTTTTTAGGCTGTCAGAGAAACAGCCAATATAACCGGCGAGATTCGTTCATCACATGGTGCTAGGTTGCACACGTGCTAAGAGGCACCACCCTGGAGCTACCGATCATAGAACTTTGCGAAGAGCTGGAGGGATTGGCGGCTGAGGAAATTAGCCGTGTATTCATTCCTCGTAGACTTTGACGGCCACTTCGCGTCACAGCAATGAAGCCAATTTGCAACGCGTAGCCACAAACGAGCTGTGTTTGCTGTTCCTTTCGTCTACGCACTTGATTCTCCCAAGAGGGTGGATCTTGCCAGAAGTGCGTGCACGCGCTGACGTGCGTACCAAGGGCCTGGCCAGCCCCAGGTGCAGGTTTCAGGGTCGTGTGATTCTTAGCTTAAAAGGTGGACCAGCAGTCCAAAGTGTCCGTGTGAAAGGAGGCGATGCCCGAATGGTGCTATCTGCCTTTGCGTTGTCTTCCCTTTTTGAGCGGGGAAAGGTTTCTTGGGGGACATGGTACGGATTTGTTCTCAAAGTTTGAGGATATGTCGTCCAGGTTCCTATCAAACAGGCAACTCAGCTGAGCTGCACGAAGACCTCATTCAACTGGTAAGCGAGAACCAGTTTTGTTGAAGGCATCAGTGCGAAGTCCGGTTACTGATTCTCACAGTGCTATAGTTTCCTCTCCACTCTTCTTTCCCGGAATGCCGGGAAAAAACCCGGAATTCACAGGACTGGCTCGCCTGCGTGTGTGTACCTTCACTTTCGTGACTTTAACGGAGAGAAAGTTTTAGAATCTTCTCCTCGAGCGGCAGAAGATGTACGTGCTGCTCATAGCTCATCGCGTGCGTGCGGCACGGAATTGTTGGGAAACCGGGTGGCTCCCGCATCTTTTCGAATGGGCCTGTATTACCTTCCGGGAAGACCGCGGCCGCCGTCTCCCGAGCAGCGTGGTGCATAGGGGAAGAACACAGATTTGTAGAAGGCTTGAGACCGGATCATTTTCCGATGTGATCGTACAGCTGTGTTCTGGTGGCTCTCAGTTGGTTACGTCAGTTTTTGTGTACCTACGCGGCGAGGTACCATATGGTTGCAAGTTAGGTGTGTCGGAGCAAACGCCTCGTGCCCTGCTGAGTGCGTCTCCAACAAATGCGATAGACTGCCAGGCGAAACCTGTTGTTTCTGAGGAAGACGTCAGCCCCATTTCACGCACCAGTAGTGTTGTATCGGCTTAAAGTCAAGACTTCTCCTGTGGCACCAGGATCTCGCTCGGCTGCACCACACCCATCTTTCGTTCCCGCGTACGCTTGTATTTTATGGTGTAAACCTTGACACCTGCAACCACTGTGTTCCCCGTGCCCGAGAAACGAAGCCCGAAGAGTCGCATGACATCCTTCCGTCAGGCTTTCAGAGATATGCTACTAGCTCAGTGGGAGGACAACAGCTTGCCTGGTACACAGACAGCATGAAACTTTGAACTTCAATTCATGGAGCATTCTGGAGGGTTGCCTCGCGAATTCACGGTGTCCTCGGGGAGTTTAGTATACGGATTAGGAAATCATTGGTGTGCTTGCAGGAGTACGTCAGCGCAATGTGAAATACCAGGGAGACTAGAAAACTATCTTGGCACTTCGAAGGGCCAACCCATTTCTCTGTGTTGCTACAGCTCCGGATGATGTGTCAGCCTTTCAGTTGTCCCCTTTATCAGCGTTAGTTCTCCGCTTAGACACTCTCAACTGCGTGACTGGTCACCCGGTGTCAGTTAAACACGCCGCCTAATTCGTCGTTAGTTCCTCGTCGACGGCTTTTTTGCTAGGACCCTCCCACAGCTGCTCGAACGAGCAGTATCATTGTTCTTAACGGGCTCCCACAAAATTTCTGCCGGAAAGCCCCAAGTCAGCTCGACTGTCTTCGAATCAACACCCAGCTAGGGATATACAGGGGTTACGCCTCCGGTGCCAGATCCAGTCTACTCGTCTCAACTAGATCGCGTAGTCAGCTTCAGTGGCGCAGAGCCACGTACATCATGCCGAGGAAAGACGTTTGAAACAAGTTCAAGATCAACTCACTAGTTTCGGTTTTCCTTCCATATTTTGGTAGCGGACTCACGTTGGACCCTGCAACCAAGGGTGCGCGTAGGGCAGGATAGTAAATTTCGGGCTGCCTCTCCTTGTTCCTCTTTGGAGTTAAAGCGTTGGTGACCGTCCCTTCTCGAACGGGAGTCTCTCGGGCCCGCTCCAGTCGAGTAGTAGAAAGCCTCAAATGGGATGATACTGTCATAAGCTCCTAACGACTTGGCCTCTCACTTCAGCGGCCCAGTAGACCTTCGAACAGAAAGGTGGCCGAACGAGACAACTACTGATGAAGAGGGGCAGGGATCCCGTCTATCGTGTCAGGGCCGTCAGACATAGTCGTCAGGAGTGTTACGACACACACTTAGCCAGGAGGACCTGTCTACAGTTTAGCTAGAGGAAGCACGACAGAGCACCCGGACAGCAGCAACTGGACTGCATGCTCCCAGCTACTCCCTACGAAGAAATAGCCGCGGAATTTTCGAACTATGAGATACTGCTCCACATCGGCCCCGGGAGACAGCGAGCAAGGTACTGTCATTCGCGAATTACTGCGGCATTTGTTATTCAGAGTATAACCTCCGAGTTCGGAAGTGGTATGGGTTGGACAATGTGTCCGCGTCAAGTATTGTGCCCCACTGGTAACACAGTGGGGGGGAAGAAGTCCACGACTCCAGAGAACACCGACAACGGCGTCCTGACTGGGATCAGCCATACGTCAGTGTCGCGCCAGCGCATACTCCGGCGTCCGCGCTAATGGCTGGGGGCCCAAGGGGGGGGGGGCCAAGTACGTCAACAAACCCCCGAGCCGACAGTGAGCCAGGGGAGACTCTCGCAGTTGCCCCTCCTTGGTTTTCAAGGCTGTGCAGAGGAATGAAAAGCTGAAGGAGCAGAAGCGCTCTTACCGTGAACCTGAGCTGTGAGAGAAGACAGTTAACTAGATGCACCTCCGTACGAAACCCCAGCGCGAGCCAAGCCGGGTTCGCGCATCTCCCTGGCATAGGAGGCTTCTTAGCAGTTCTTTTAGCGGACATCGGGGCCCGTGTTTCTTTACTAAAGTCTGTATGGACAACCAAAAAACAAATTCCTTGGGACAGCGACAGAGGCACTAATTAGAAGTGCCAGCGCGGCGGTTACAAGGCGTGTACAGGGATGAATACATGTACTGAAAACACTTATCCGGGCAGCGGCCCGGAAAAAAAAGTAACTCGCCGCACAGGCAGTACTTCCGGTTGAGCCCACCGTTTCAGAGTACCAGTGTAACAGATTATGAACTTGTGCCGTCCTGAGAAAAAGAAGCCCCGAGCCCCCGGGTGCCTGCTGACAGCGGCCCCTGAACAAAAACCTCATGAAGATTCAACAGCATACGGGCTGCGGCACAGAAAAAATTCCTTCGCTCGCTGGCCACCAACATGGTTCCCTGTCACGTGGTAGGGTGGGCTGACCTGGCATCTGTTTCTCTTCAGCAGTTGCCCCCCCCTATTCTAAGTGAACTCCCGTCTCCGGCATGCGGTGACGTATCTGCTTCTTCTTGAAATTCTGACACCCCACCTCCCTGCTCACAGCCTTTCTGCCCTTACCTTCCCACACTTCCTCGTCTCGGCCTCTTTACCAAGACTCAGGAAAGACACCCACGCTTAGATTTCCACCGCACAGTGAACGACTTCCTAGGTATGCACAAAGGGGACCAGCGGCGATCCTCACCTTTCCATGTACATAGGAGAATGCGTACAGCCGAGACGCAACAGAGAAGCGGCACTCCCTCGGGAGCTGGCGGAAGCCTTCACTTGGCATGACTTCCTATGTGAAAAGCAATGGAAATCACATGTAACTGCCCTCGCAGGCTAACTATAGTGGTGGGTGTTTACACATGTGCAGTGGAGTACTTTTCCGCACTTAGGGGATAGGCTCTGCTGGTGCTTTTACAGGGGCCACTCCCCTCCAGGGAGCCTGACGACTGTGTACGTATAGAGCTCGAGAGCGGGCATTCACAGAGCCGAGACAAGCACTTTCCTAGGCACCTCTGCAGGGATACCGCGCCTCCAGTCAGCGCAGAGTCCGCTTTCCACCTGGAAAATTGCTTGTCTGGAACACTTAGTGGGTCCGTCTCCCGTTCACTGATCGCTTCTCTCAGTTTCGCCTATTCAGAATAATAAGGGCGAGCAGGCCCAACAGGCGATAGCTGCACAGAAAACATCCAGCACATGTAGGTACTCATATACACTGGGCTAAGGCTAAGAAGATTCACTTCGTAAACTACTGGAAGCAGTTATTCCGAGCTGCTCCACGCCTTCCGCTTGCCAACTTTCAGCACAACAGGAAGTGCGCTACTTGACAAAAACGAGTCACAGGGTGGGCATGCACACAGACACGCGTAGAAATCTGCTTCCCGGCCAGCAAGCACGTCGTGTGCACAGATGACCACAAAAAAAACCGGGTCTTTCAGGAACTGTGTAGGCAAACGCGGGGACGCCTTAGGGCGGCAATAGGCGAACAGCAGTGTAGATAGCCACTGTCAAACGTGGCCGCAGGGTCACGAGCTCGGCGGCTGCAACAGTCCTGTCCAACGGTACGTACTTTCGTAACTATGTGTTGTACGCTCACAAAGACGTAAGAAGCTTCTGAGGTCTATTGAAGGGGTGGAGTACCAGCAATCATCCGCGGTCGCGTACGTAGTTACTTCAACAAATTCGAAGCCACCACATACACAGCTCTGTTTCTAGCACACTCAGCCTGTACTTGCATGAAGGGAAAGACCCGAGACTCTAGAGTATGTGTCTTCAACACCTCGCTTCACAACTTTCCCCCCCAGCGGACACCAGCTCTCACTCGAAACTGCCGTTCTGAGTAGTTGGATACTTCTAAGGAACCCACTCATTTTTGCTACATCGAGCCATCAAGATCGATGGTCACAGGCGCGTCACCTTGTTGAAAGCTCATCGACGAGTAGAGTTCTTTTTTTCATAAATAGCTGTAGTGTCATAGGGAGTCCTTCCACGACAGGAGAACATGCACTCCGACCTTCACCCGGATTGCGGGTGCACCGCCGGCCGGCGAGTCTTACCCAACTACATGTATGATAAGATAGATCGCATTCAGCCACATCTTATCGCCGTCGATACAGTAGTATTTCAAGACCTGCAGAACGAAAACAGATGGTGGTGGCCCAAAGAAGTCGAGAGTGCTTGGACGCTGTCTTTCCCTTCATCATTCGCTCCCCTCACGACACAGATGCACAGATACGGGAAGAGCGTTTCTCTCAAAAGGGAAACGCCGCTATTCCGGGTGACAGTATGATGCTCTCAAAATACAACACATCACCGCACCCGCACCCGGCTATACTCAACCGCTCTGCATCACAGTGCTAAGCCGTAACAGAGTCTCCCTTTTTCTTTTTCGCTTATATCCCATCCCCGCTTCCAGGCGGGAAACCTCGCCACTATAACGAAAGCTGGGATTACGCTGCATGCCTTTGTCGTTGTGCCGTCTCAACCAATCTATCCATAACTGTTAGCAGCGTGTCGCTCGACCCCGCATTCCACCCAAAGCTACGACCTCCTTGCGTGGAGCGGCCTTCGAGTATCGGGACCACCACATTTCGATGGACTCTCTGGCCTACTACGGTGTCCTAGCCTGCAGAAACTTCCCTTACCTCCTCTGCCCTTCTCTCTGTGGGTACACAGCCCCCCTGTCACTCCTTCGTGACCTCTAGACGACAAAAACTGATACACTTTTCGACGCGGGCTATCTCTAGAACAACACGGCCATGCGCGCTCGAACGATGGCTCTCCGGATGACACTTTATACAGCTCTAGCGTCCTGACGCATGCTTTCAAACTGAATGACAGAAAAAGCTTGGACACATGTGATGTCTTTCTATCAGTTCTCCAGGAAGCGCTACTCGAACCTTCAACTGTGATACCAGTACAATCTCTTCGGGGGACCTTGCTAAGAATGTGCCCGGAACACTGCAGATCAAGCATATACGCTTGGGTTACTTTGCTGACAACGAATGAAAAAGTCTATGACCCAGGCCATACCTGATCCTCACACCACACAGCTGAACCGTGACGTTCTCGATTTGCTGTGATTCGTTTCACTTACTTCATTTCCCGAGTTGTAGCATGCCGGGGGTCTCAGGTCAGCGGGACAAGGATCTAGCTGCACGTCCTCTTCACAGGTAACAGGGAAGCAGGTGGCATAACAGGCGAAACGATCCACGCGCAAGAACTCTCAGGAGACGCTACCCTCGTGACTGAAGGCACGGTCTCGGAGCAGATGTACGGAAACAGTGTGGCGTCACCTTGATGGGCTAACCGAGGCAACATCTCGGTTGTCTAGCTCCTTCAGTCGCCTACTACTACTAGTCGTGTGGGAAGTTCAAACCTTCAGGCTGTACGTGGTCACACGTGTGAGCCAAGTAGGTGCTTGTCAAGTACCCATATGAACGACAGTAAAGGGTGAGCTTAAGCAACGGAGTACCAGATGCAAGACTGCCCGGGTCTCCTCCGCTGTGCATCCCGATAGTGCAGTGATTAAAGCGAGGCGTCTGCGGAAGTCAAGCGACCCACTCCAGATCGGTTGAACTCCTCGAGAGTAACAGCTAAACCACTTCGGCTACCCGCTAGTAGTAAAGCCAACCGCAATATCTTAAACTTATTTGAAGCCGTGGTAAAAAGGTTACGGCCGCCCCCCTAGTGACACGTTCTCACGGATCGCCGTCATGTTTCTCGGTATCCCGTGAGCTTAGAACAACCGACGAAGAGTCGGGGCTACCGCAGGCGGGCTACAGCCGCTTGTTATGTGTACACTTCACATACCAAGTGGGGGCAGTCGCGCGCCGCACGACAAGTACATGATCAGCAGTGAGCAACACACTCTTGTTCGCATCCCTTGACTCCAGAAGGCTTACCCCAGATTGCATGCATGATGCCGGACCAAGCCCATCGGAAGGGAGACAAATACTGCGTACAGGACAGGCATGAAGTCAGAGAAGTATCAGCGCAACTGAAACGCCTCTCACTTCTCTATACATGCCGGGATAGCGTAGTGGGCACCTCTCCTCCGATGTTTCTCCTGTTCCCCTACTTACATATTCATGAAAAACCCACCGTGCCCACAATTGAAGATCCTACTATCACAACCAGTTCCTGTCGCAAGGGTGCAGGTAAACGGGAGATGTTGTTGTTCCTTAAGGAAATAACAGGTGAAAGATCAAGTATTAAAAAAAGTCAGTGAACTTGGCCAATTCTTTCTTTGATGGAACTGTCTCTGTCCCTTGCTTCTCATCTTTGTGCGTTGCACGTGGACTTACCGGGAGCCAGATCCAAAAGCGAGGCAAGGAGTCTAGAATAATCATGAAACCAGATACTAGGACTAGCGGCATCGTGACAAGCGGCATGCAAGCGAGAGCTACTTCCATCTGAGAAACACACACACAGTCGCCGTTCTGGGGCCCGTACGGATAGGTATCTGCTCGTCCGTGAAAGCCGTGACGCACCATCGCTTGGCGGCCTCGCCATCGACAATCAAAGTTGCGGGCTGGGTCATCAATCCTCATACAAAGAGTAGCTTCTGCGCATTAGTGTATCACGGCGTCCTTATTCAGACATCTTCTTGAAGTATCGAAGACGGCTCTCCACCACGGCAAACGCCCGTACAGTGAGAAAAAAAACTGCATCTCAGTGAAGTTTGTCTTTCGCTGGCTTCAGTACGTAATAGGCCCCCACGGATATAAACCGCTGGTACTCCGCTGACACACCACACGTTGATTCAGGACTTCAGTAGGCAGTATACTCATCACGAATACACCTAGGTTATCTACAAAGTTTGTGTGTCCCTGAACAACGGCGAATTTTGATGTCTTCAACAAAAGTTCTTCACGCTGGGTGAGCTACATTCGAGACGCCCGAGCTTACGTCAGGAGAAAGACAAGAAACAAGGTATCCAATAGAGATCGAAGCATTTGTTTGCAGAAATATAAAGGCTAGACCCCAGAGCCATCGCACCGCCGCATCGTTCAGGTTCATCATGTACCAGACCAAGCTGAATCAAAGCATATACCAGATATGTAGGAACGATAGTTCGGCGAGCCGAAGCTGCATTAGAGTGTGTTCCTGCGAATTTATATGGTATGTTATGGCGGAGATACGTAAACAATGAACTACGGGTTGACAGAGTATATACCACGACCGACTTCGTACTATTGAGCAACTCATCACATGGAGGTTAGGCGCTTTTCAAGAAACACATCAAAGACATCAGAGTAAGAAGTTCTTGAAGAGACAAAGATGGGGCTTTTTCATGCCAGAGAAGCGCGGTGCAGGGACGAGTCTTCGAGAAAGCATGCAGCAGATTCTTCGGGAAACGACGCACCCCATTAAGTCCTCACTTGGCGTCCACACACGTGAGCACTCCCCCCAGCTGACTGGCAGATCTCACGAATCCATCGTGGGAAGTTGTGTGCGTATCGGGGCGGCCCTTACGACAGGAGGATGAGTGCCCGTCAACAGAAAGCCACATACCTACCAAGCTACACTATCCCTCTCAGACGATAACCAGGAATCTTGACGGCCGAGAGAGGTATTCAACCGCGCACGGCATATGGCCGAACAGGACGTAACTGGACAGAAGGGAAATGTGGTCGCACCACACGGCTCTCAGTCTAGGAACCTGTATGTTGATCTTCTTCACCCTTCAGATCAGATGGGTTTTCTAAACAAAGGAGTCAGCGAGAGACCATACACGACTTCTCGCTTCTTTTTGTCGAGTACTCACGTGAAGAAGACAAGGGGATTGAAGATTTGAAAGCCCAGATCAGACGTAGTTTTAGCCAGGTAATAAGGCACCAGGCTATACGTCCCTGCACGATACTCGCGAACAGCCACGACCTTGTCGGAGGTGAAGGTCTGAAGGACAGCCGCAAGCCCTGTGATACCCTAGAACAAACGAAAAGAGAGAGCCAGAAATGACGGGTACAGGTAGAACTCAAACACTTTCAGAATACTACAGCATCCCCCCGGTCTTTGTGGTGCATATCTTGCAATTCTTTCTGTGGGTCGTCTTCTATCCAGAGAAGGAAGTATCAGTATACAGACGTGTATATACTGACTAATCATTGAAGCCTCGTGTTAGCCATTATAACTAACGTACTTTGTGCGGGTACTTTTACTTCACGTGAGTCAAAAATCCATCTCCCCACGCGACATCCGGCGCCGACTTGAGAGCGTCTGCTCGAGTTCTTTTCTCGGTGGGATCAGTTACAAAAGAGTTCAAGATGACGAGTCTAGCAAACAAGACGAAAAGACGCTTCAGTCCTGATAAAGGGGGCCGGGGGATCGGTTTAACAGACCCTATGAAAGCAGCTGATGTTCACATAGACTTATTTGTTTCACCTCGTCAGAACAACTCAGTCCTTTTGTCATACGGGTGTCCTGAAGTAAAGTGTAGTGCCCTTACTTGGGGACTGCGTCTATCGTCACTCTGAAGACCTTTAGAATGAAACATGGAGGAAATAGATACTGCACAAGTAAGCGCCTAAGTAGATATATATAAAGCGTTATTTGGAGTTCCGGCTAGGTAAGTAAGGGAATGCACGCGCCTCAGAAACCTCGCCACGACAGTCGCGTTACTTGCTTTGTGTGCTTACTTACCTGGTTCAGATTAATGATATTAGCAGCACCATTCTTTGATACAGCCACGTTTTTATCCAGACGAAAGAATATGAAGCCTATGAGAAGAGCGGAGACAAGTGTCTGCCCTATCCGAGCCTGTAACAATTGAGGGTTACGCTTGTTCGCAAGACCACCTCGATGAAGTAACACTCGGAATTGCGTCCACCTGCATGCATAAACACAGCATATCTTCTCTTTTCTTGCCACTGTGTATTCGAACTAAGAGTGGAAGTTATCCGCGCACGTGCCACTACTGATAGATACAAGCTACCGTATTTCCACAGGGCTGCTGTCGAGACTAGTCAGCTACGGCTCGAAGGCCTAGGATACCACCCCTCTGTCTCATGTGTGTACACACAAGCATGCATTCAGAACGGCCATCTTCACGCAGGTGTATGGATGATGTATTAATGCATGTATGTATATGCGATCATGTGCGTGTACGTCCTACAGTGTATGCGAAGTCAGCGCGTCGGGCAAGCGAACTCCTTTAAGCGACAGTGTCTCTTCCTCTTTTCCTCCGATCTACAGCACTTCCACTTGCTTGATTGACGGTGTCCCTCCAACAGACAGTCCAGACTGCCGCACGCCATTCAGGGTGACTGGTTAAGTCAGTCCAGACGCGTGCAAGGAGGCCAAAGTGCAACAGAGACCAACTCCTTCACGAACATCGAGATACGGAGACGCAGAGAAGAACAACCACATGTGACGTCTCTCTACCGTTAGCTACGCTGTCTTGTTATTCTTCCTGTCCATACAGAAGAACCGGGGAACAAGGAAAGGGAGATTCAGGCAGCTGAACCCTCCTGCTATGCGCTTGGTATCTCACCAGCTCACTCGAACCTCCGAAGCGAAGTCTTCCTTTTTCTCAAGTGCACTTTCCTTGGTCTCAACCTTGGGACTTTCAGTGGGTTCTTCTGCACGAGAGACAAGCACCCCACACAGGATACAGCATTAAACGGCTCTTGTGTCATCAGGCAGTTTTCTATCGTCGCTAGAACGAGGTCTTGAGAGTGGCGCAGTTGCTTCTTGTCGTCGTCTTTCTTTCCTTCTTGTCAGGTCAACGACACTGGCATGCAAGCACTCTTCTTCACCAAACACGGGATAGATTTGAAACCTCCCTATCAGATCACTGATGTACCTGTTATCACTCCCTGGAAGTCTGAACGGAAACAGTCAGAAGCTACCATAAGAAGTGTAGACGGGCTCACTCTAGGGGTAGAAGGGAAGATTCCAGAGACGCTTCAGAACTAAGCGCTCAGGAGGCACGTGAGTGAGTGTACATTCTTGTTGAAGCAAAGCAAATGCCGCTGTGGCCGCTGGAAGCTCGGAGACTCAAAGTATATACCTCCAACACCGCAATCTATTAAAGACACGAGAGGTCGCTCTAGGAGGGTAGATGGTGAGCTTACCGGTTTGTCGAGTTTCGACTGCATGCCTCGGGCCTTTTCTTTTCACCGATCCAAACTGAAAGAGAAGACACGTTGACAGCGCGCGCCACCTAGATGCGACACATGGACCCCACCCAGCAGCCGTCTCAGGTGTTGGTCGGGTGAATGTGAGTGAAGGTCTTCTCTTGAACTATACGTCTGTCCTTTTTCTCATCCACCCGCCTCCTAGGTACTAGCTTGACAATTCGACCGCCTGGTCCCGAAGCTACTGAGCGTTCTTCCGGACAACTCAATGCTCGTAGGGTAAGTGGCGGTAGAACTCGGGAATGAAGACGATACTACATATATAGACACCACTGTAGAGATATCCGCTTAGCGAGTCATATCTAAGTAGATCTGAAGCCTTCCTGCCCTCTTAAGCACAAGCAGTACAAAAAAGTGAAGGCTTCACGCGCCTCCATTAGATCCGCCGTCTCTCTCTTCACTTTCATACTGCTACCCCTATAGGATAGTTTCCTACAATACAACTGTAAGGGGGATATGCGACGAATGGTAACCACTAACCCGCTCCAAGATTCCTTCCGTCTTCAAGTGGTCCAGGTATTTCTCTCGTAGCCCGCTCTCCTAAAGGCAGAGCACAAAATTTTGAAACAAAAAAGACTGCCCGATGAGCGGAACGACTTATCTCTCTGCGAGTTCCTGAGGTAGAAGAGAAGCCTGATAGGCAGTAAGAAGAGCTCTCCTGGGATGTTTAGTGCAGGAGAAAAAACACCTGACGCGGTATGCTCGCCGACCGTGTGAGGCGACAAAGGGGCTGTTATAGCGGCGATGACTGTGGATACAGGTGGAGTGCATGTAGAAGGAAGATGAATACACAAGTATACGACTATCTATTACGGACAGCACGCTATAGAATTCTTTCTGCCCTAGGTGTCTACGATATCTCATTCGCCGTTTTAGTTCGAAGAACAGCAGAAGAGGAGTGAAAAAAGACTGTAATCTATCAATCTAACACGCCTTAACTCCCCCAAAGGAGAAGACCTAACACAGAAGTTTTCTGTTTCGCTGGGTGTCGCCTATCAAGATGAGTAGTCTGGAGAGACAACTAAGACCGAAGAAACACCTACTGCCCGGTACGGTGCGGCGTTGCTCCCGACTCATCTTCTTTTTAGATGCTTTTCTTTAGTAGACAGTTTGCATCGTCAGAGTCTCACCCATTCTTTCATAAAGAGAATGCCTTTCTGCTTCCATGCTTCCTCTAGCCTGTAGGCGAAACACACGACCATCGGGCAAGAGAAAACACGGAGAACTCAGTCTGCGGAACGGCTAGGACTACAACGAGATAAGTAGTAGAATAGATGCTGCATGATCTCCATCTGAAAGCGAAAGACTCGGGAGGTCTCTGTTCAAGCGAATCTAACAAGATGTGGTACATGTATGACAGGCGCAAGATTTTCTGCTCCGAGGGAGACAATATACCTATGCACAGAAAGCTTATACCGAAAAACGTGACGAGGGATACAGGGACACAGTCTCTGTTCTCTCGTGGACGAGGTACATGATACGTATATGTACATATGTGTATAACAATTGAGTACTTGGATTAGATGGTGTCAAATGATTGTGGAAGATTGGTCCTTTGCATCTGAAGAAATGTGTATGTACTTCTATTGGAGTCCGGAGAAGGTCAAGGGGCGAGTACGCACCACTTCCCAAGGGGGACTCCTGTCCTATAGGTTTACCGAGGTGTCCACGGGTGCGAGACTCAAACTCGAGGCAAAAACCACTTAGACTAGAAGGCCGAATGGATACGTCCATATTCATGCCTGCCCTTCCCTTACATGGCTAAGAACACGTACAGACGAGGCTAACAGAAACACGAAAGAACCACATAGTGCACATACACTACAACTGAGGGAGTTAGGAATCCTTACTTGATCGCCAGATCCCGCGTCGTATCTCCTTTGTCAGGTGTCGAGAGGACATCGAGAACGAAATCTGCGACGCTGGTGTATGCTGGCATAGGAGATCCCAGTAAAGCCAGGTAAGGAGGTAGTGCAAGACGATCTCCGTAGAAGACCACACGACCTTCTGCTAGCAACATAACCTTATTGAACATCTCAAATACCCGGGTGCTGGGCTGATGGATCGTGCATATGACCGTACGTCCTGAACCCGGCACAGCACGCACACAAAAGACTCTTCAGTCGTGCACTACGAGAAAACGCTGGATGGGTACAGAGCGGTCATGAGAGGGAGGGTGTAATGGATGTTTCTATGAGAAGGTGGTAGACAGTGGAGGCGTTCATTCGGACAGCTCATGAGCGGCAGGGTGACTCTGTGAGTGTTATACGTGCTATGACAACTTTTGCTGGTGTTGCGCATCATATCTTTCAAGGAATTTTTCCAAGGCCCCATGCGTCGGCCAGCTGCACATCTCCCCGCCCGGCACCTGTTGCTAAACGAGAGGCCGCTGGTGTAATCCGTGAAGACACACAAAGTTGCCCTGTCATGCCAACAAGCATGAATGACTGCCTCCGATGCTTTTTCAGAAGAAAGAGCAGCGAAAAAGAAAGGTAAGAAACGCTGTAAGGACAGGTGGCGTGTGCTGCGTCTTTCCCAGTAGTGCACCTTCCCTGCAGACGAATGCGTATGAGGGCGCTCTTACGGGTGTAGACAAAACAGAGCAACATAGCAGGGCTGAGAAGCCTACACAACTCACCACGAAGAGCGAGAGCCTCGAAAACGCTCATGATCGATTCGGCAATGAAGGAGTCAAGACCCGTGGTCGGCTCGTCAGCAAAGATAATAGACGGATTGGTGAGAATCTCCGTCGCAACAGTCAGTCGCTTTTTCTCCCCGCCGCTGATGCCTCTGTAAGATCGTTAACACCACTCTCAGGCACAATTGTATGGACAGAGAGAATTTTGTACCAAGCTGAGGACTGATCTACTTAGCACAGAAGTTCTGAGAGAGACAGACAGAAGCAGCAGGGGCCGCCTAGTCCTTCATCCGTCCAGTTCTCTTCGTTCTTTCCTGATCTGCTGCTGCTTCAAACAAGCAAAGGGCATGCAACAGGGAAGAGGCCGTCAATACAAACCAACAACTCTCACCTCGGAGTCGAGGTTGAGAAAGAAGCAATGGAAAAGGGAAGATTCAAGGCCGCTCACGACGAGGAGTCCCATGAGCTTCTCGAAGGGAGACGCAAACGACGAGATAACCAGACACCAAAAGTCACAAAAGACTAAGCAGAAAGGACAGCATTCGGGCCCTGTTCTCGACTTCCGCTTTACACGGGATGAAAGAAATCTGCACCAGACCTCCGCAACGCTTCGCATAAGAACGTAGAGTCGTTTTACATGCCATAGTGAATTGAAGGTCATTCCCTCGCACGTCTCGACAGCATTGCAGGCGCAGAGGAAGCATTCCTTTTTCACCTGGTGAACACCATTGGTCGTCAAGAATTGGAACTCCACATCAGACACGCACGCGGGTATGCGCTCGAAGACAAGAGCCTTCTCCTCTCTGGATCAGATACGAAGTGGCAGGCAACGACTGCTGATGGGCAGGCTCGAGCAGCAGAAGAAAGCGAGAGTCATTGTTACCTTTTAGCGCCCATCTGAAGATTCCCAATGCAGTTGTCCGCAGCTTTGGAGAGGCCGAATGTAACGAGGATTCTCTCTACAAGTGCTTGCCCTTCACTTGCTCCTAAATTCGTGCGTAGGCGGACCTGCAAACGGACGGAGACGACGGCCGGGATGCAGAACTTAAGAAACAGATGAGGCCACAGTATCTGATTTCATGAAAGAGAAAGTAGGAGGTGGCAACAGACCATCGAGTACCTGCCTATCTATGGGGGCCCGCCAGCCACTCCGGGTCTCGTCAGACAACATTGGGAAGTGCTGGGATGGGGGAGGCACAACTCTGCTGGTCGCATATTCCTGTGAGCGTAGGAGTTTGCAGGACGAGTCAGAAGCCTATAGGGCGGTGGATTCGCACAGAGATGATTCGGAGAGTTTGGAGTACCTTGTACATATGACTCCTCTCATGCATGCATGGCTTCGATGCGGAGGTCTCCACTCCTACCTACATAGAGTAACACTTGTCGCTTTTAGACCGTAGATATATATATCCTTGTAGAAAACTCTGGTCACAGAATTTCCACGCATCAGCGTACGAACAGCTCTCCTCATGAGTACACACACGGCTGCGGGTGTAGGTACGTGTGTTTACGTATATCAACATACATCTATGTACACACGTGTATATATGTACATGCATATGGGCACGCGATTGCATACAAATGTATGGCTTTGTCTCCATTTACAAGCTGAGACTTCCTCGCAGACCCTACCATGCATTCAAGATGCTCTCGGACAGTGATGAAGCCGTTGAAGAGATCGTCTTGTTGAATGTAGCAGGACATCTTCTTGGCTGACTTGAGGTCGACTGCGAGATCTCCGTACTTCACTGAGCCTCCGTTGTTTTGGATGCGTCTACTGAGCACTTTGTTTTTACACCAAAACACGCAAACCAGCTGACAGAGCAGCTAGCAGTCAGCTGGGGTGAAGTTGCCTCCTTAGCTTCTCGCTACTCCCCCTTAAGATGAGCACGAGTAGCGAGGACTGGAAACACGGGTGCGGGCAGTCTTTTATGTTGCAATGAAACACAGCCTTTTGCAAACCACACCGACAGGTGTGAAAAACATTGACTGGGCTTTCCCAGGCGCCTTTCCGCGCCCGGAATAAACGATTGGGTCTTTGCCTCTCGGGAGGGATACTTATCGCGATCTTGTGAAGGCACAGCAGTTCAGCTACTACACTATGCGGGTCCCCATTCAGATTTCTATTCATGAGGGAGAGTACTGGCACCGCGGAAAGAAGAATACCACCATGCACAATATTCATCGATCTCTGTCGGACAACGGCGTGAACTCTGTCATATCTCAGACACCAGCACTACCGCCGCTGTACATCTGATCAACCATCTAACTGGGACCGCATGGATTTCCTGTGTTAGCCGACGTGCTGAGGAAGGTCTGCCAGCAATAGCTTGTCTGCTTCCTCCCTTCATTACGTGTGGTAGCTCACCGTTCAGAAGGGTTGACTTGCCAGCACCGCTTGCTCCCATGAGAGCCACTGAAAGCCCACAACAAGGCAGTAAGAGGGGACCCGTCACCTTCAGGCCGGTTGGCATTTTTCTTCTCTTTATGATGGCGGCGCCTCATGTTCGCGTCCATTGAGTAGTCGCGAAGTGCGCCCTCACAGGCTAAGATCCTGTAGGTATCCTTGGCGGAAGTGCAACGTTCGCGCGCGCGCTTCCACTTGGAAAGCCATTACAAGTACACTCACTGACACCGTGACCAAGATGGCACATGGTGAGGAGATGGAGGGTGCGTCGAAGTATCTCTATTTGCACATACATGCACTTGCGAAATATGAAGAAAACATCTGAAGACGCAGGCTCGTGCAGTGGCTCGCATGTTTGCCGGCTACAGAAGAAGCGTCCTTCTGCCCTCTCTTTACGCCAGGCACAAGTCCTTCCTAAAGCTTTTTGCCAAGTAAGCAGCCGTTTCCTGGCCGATGAAGGCATTTGATCAGCGTAAGTCTGGGGGCAGACCCCGGACTCATTACAACTGTCTCAAGCTGACAAAGAGCCCGAGCAAAAGTTAAAGAACCGGGTCGCCGGGGCACTGGGAACTATCACGGCATTCCTGGATAGTCTGACACAGGGCGCGTCCCCGCAACCGACCACGGGGAACGAGTAGATCTTATCTATACCCCTCACAGGAGTCATGCACTTGTCTACATAGATATTTACCCCGAAACCGACCACGGGGAACGAGTAGTTCTTATGTATACCCCTCACAGGAGTCATGCACTTGTCTACATAGATATTTACGTACGTATATACAGGCAATGTGTGGAAGACGATACGTACGGTGCAGCCCGGACGCCCCGCACACGGGTACAGCACGCGTATACGGGGGCATGTCACTTTCGTCCGTCTAGGAAAAAGAAGGGAACTACAGTGCTTTAGCAAAGAGTATCCAGTCCATCACGGGAAAGAAGAACGTACCCATATCGCCTGGGTAGACTGCTCCGCTCACGCCTAGCAGAATTGGCTTCATTGACCCTCGTCCCGTCAACGCGTCGATTGCATTCAAGATGTCCGAGAGAGGTGGAACTCCAAATATGCTTGGTCTTGCCTTTGAGACTCGCGCCTGGACTGTAAGCACCCCGGGGACATCACTTAGAGAGCACCGGGTTTCAGAAGGAAAGACGCGGGGAGCATTTAAGGAGCACTTAAGTCTTCACCGAAGAAAGGTGACCATGCAAAAAGTTTTAGCATGTTAAAGCAGAAGAAAGACAGCAAAAGAAAGGCAAGTGTAACTGTCTCCGGAGACAGAGAAGACTACTCTTTAGGTGTAATCTGTATGCATACTGTGCAGAGCTGCCTGAAGAGAAACAAAGAAAGACGCGGCACGAGGAATCCAACATAGACAAGGAGAAGGTCCAGAGGTTCGTAACACGGCAAAGACTACAGCTGCTTTAGGCATTCTCCCATGTAAGAGAAGACCGAAGAAACACCGCTCCAGGCCCCGGCACTTCGCACTATCTCCGAAAAACGCACCGACACAAAGCGACCCGTACGGACAACAGCTCTGCAGGGAAGCAACCTGGGAAAGCTGCTAGTCAGCCGCAGGGGTGCACTGAAACCTATGACCGTCCAAGGTGACAAGTTTAGCGATTTGATTCGCAAGAAAGCTTCGGCCTCTGTGACACACTACATGTCCGAATGAAGGTTTCTTCGCTAACGCGCACGCGGTGTGTACATAGGGACGAGGAGGTGGTGATGCAGGCTCCGCGGCGTATGGTCTTGTTTACTAAAAGTGCTAAGAAACACGGCTTGGCATGCTGTATCCGGGCAGCGGCCATACATATCTGCTTTTCCAAGTGTATGATGAAAAAAATGCGTAAGGTGCGAGTCGCGGAAGGGAAGAGTGTATACTTTTGTTTCATATTATACACGTAAACACACCTACGGCCAAGCACGTGCATCCCGCTCTCGCCCCATACTCATGCGCATACGTAGAGGCGAGTGTCGATGCAGGTCAAGGCGCAGCCCACTTATCATGGAATCTCACATGTTATATCAGTCCAGACAACGGAGAGTTTTCGGCACGGCCGGATCGGGGAATCCTTCTCGGATATCTCAGCTTTGCCCCCCTGCTCTGCATCATGTGGGGACTTCCCCCTCTTGAGCTCAGAGCCGTCTTTCCGACTGCTTTGTTCCTGTCGGTCCGCCGTTTTCTCTTGTAATGTGTTTCTATCTGTCGGATCCTTGAGAACTCCTTCTGGGGGCGCAGTCGGTCGCGTGTCCCTCTGGCCGGCGACTTCGGAAGACGAAGCGCTACTCCTGTCGCCACCTGGAAGGGCGGTGTGTTGTCCAGAAGAATCCGGACTGGCTTCAGGACCAGACTGTCGAATTTTGAAGGTGTTATTTGGGAGGCGGGGTGCACGAGCGAACTGCTCTTGGGAACTAACAACAGCAGGGGTGTTGGGCGACTCCTCTTCCTCAGTTGAATTCGGGTCACCCTTGTGCGAAGATGGAAGCCCCGACGCTCCCGAGGCACAAGAGGGAAAGGCAGACGCAGGGCTGCCTTGCGCCATATCGACAGAATCACCAGAGAAAGAGAGCTGTATTGAGTACAGCGGAAAGCGAAAAGGAGAAGCTCGGACAAGGCGGGATGCCAGTTTTTGAGGCCGTCAGTGAGGAGGCATGCGAACAAGACAGGCTGGCTTACTTGCGCGAGCCCTCTGGTCGCTCAAGGCCTTTTAGAAGAATACAAGTAAAGCGGTGCACCGAAGCCCTGCAAACCTAAGGAGGTTCTCTTTGTCAGACTCATTTGGGAGAAGGTACTGGCACCGTCACTGTGTGGTCCGGCATGTGGATGAATTGGGACGTCAACTTCCCAGCCGGCACTACATACACTGGAGCGCTTGGCGGCTGTCCTTCGCTGGACCGAAGAAGACACTTGAACAAAAACACTACGCAAGGGGCTCTGGGCCGGGACAACGGGCTCCCCGCCGTCAGTTTGACACCACTTGACACAACAGCCTCTTCTCTTTTCGAACGACACGCGAGCATTCGACAGCTGGACCGGGCATTAGCGTTCCGACTCAGCAAAGTGCTGAACTGCAAAAGCCGCCCCCAAGCTTCCGACGCTGGGGAGAGGGGTACAGAAACTGCAGCTGCCAACGAGTACACGAACGCCTGTGTGCCCGGAAACTCGCCTGACGGTTTCTGATTGAAGAAGTGAAGGCTGTCAATCAAATAGGAAAGGACTGGCGAGAAGAAACGAGTACAGATGGATGGGCTCGCGCACCCTTTTCATCGGTAGCTGTCACCCATACATAAAAATGCTTCCGAGGGACGTCGCCTAGACTAGCATTCTCGGGCGCTGCCAGTCCAGTCCTACGGAAACAGAGAACCTGTCAGCGAGGATGCCGGCGGCACGTGACTCGCAGAGTAAACAGTGCGGATCGTTTGTCTGCCGACATCCAGCCCGGCGCCTTGCGATTACTGGGGCGATCATCTCTCTTGCAGCACTCCTCTTTTGAGAGCAGCGGCCCATGTGCGAGTCAGAGCAGCAAAGACTCCCCCGACAGCGGAGGAGGTGTCTAGTCGTAAAGCCAGTATTGAGCCCAACCTGCAAATTTTTAATGGCTTTTGCTAGGACTGTTTCGAGCGCACACTCGCATCACGTGGGAATGTCCCCATGCCACTCCAGTAGACCTTACCACCAAGGCACGAGCACCAGAGGGACTCCGCGGCGAGCCGGTCGCTGGGAACATTAAGCGGTGTGTCTAGATGTCGTGGTCCCCCTTTACAGGGTCCCACTTCAGAGATAACTCCCGATCACGGTGTCCCGGCAAAAGATGATTGATGTGCGCGGCGCTGCGATCCGCCTTCGACAGAAGCACAGTGGTGCCACGGGTATGCCTTCCACATCATCGGGGACGAGGCGGTTGTGTTTCAGTTAACGAATGAGCAAAGTGTGTCCGCTCGTCACGCCGCCACGGGAGGGAGACGCCGTTAGTCTCTCTTGTTTACAAATACAGTTGCCAGCCGTTTGTCGTTTGCGTTGAGCTTGCGGGTGCTTACGAACGCTAAGTCCAGGGACTCCTGCCCCCACGGCACATCCGCAGTATGATTCTCCGTCCCCCGCTTCCCCTGTCCTGGGCTCCTAGCCCGGACGAGCTTGAGTGAACGCCGCCTACGCTAGGAACGTTCAACCAACGGAGACTTCTTGACTAAAACCGCCACGCAGCCCTGAAGGTGGATGTTGCGGCTGTCAGCGCGGTGCTTTGTTGGATCGTCTGGTACCCTCCAGTGTGGGAGGTGCTATGAGATGGCTTCGAACTTGGCCTCTCTTCTCGGTCAGCTTTGTCGCGGCAGTCGGCTGAACTACCGCTAAACTTGATAGATGCCTCTGGTCTCGCCAGCTGTGCGCAAGACGCTCTCGTAACAGAGCCTCCCTTTCCCAGCAGTTTTCACTATTCAGGTCACTGCGCTACGGCCAGGCTCCTAGAGCCCTCATTCCTTCCTTGGTACCGTCGCTCCTGTCACCCTATCACTCCGAGTTTAACGAGTCCGCAGCGGCTCCCCGCGACCGCCGCTGCGTGTCCCACGGTGGACAGGTTCGCCGCGCAGAAGGAAATGCGTGTGAGTGTGGTGTGAGCGCCGATGTTGGAGCGGACGACTTCAATTCAATGAAGACATTCTGCTGCAGCCGTTGCGTTTAGCAGCACCGCATGGCTAGAAAGACAGGAAGTGAGAGTCCCCTTTGTTTCGGTGCCTGTATTGCTTTCGCCTACTGTAAGTTTCGCGATATCTCGCCAGCGGGTAGAGCTGTGCTCCGTCGAGTCCGTATCAAGCAGGCACCTCCCCCCCCCCCCCCCCCC
>NW_027156889.1:6833-7110 GCF_002600585.1 Cystoisospora suis | reverse complement strand
CGAATTGTAGGCCAGCCACAGGCACGAAAGACCCAAGGGAGTCACGGAGGGCTGCTAGAGCAGCCTAACGACCAGGAAGTGCCAAGAGGGGGTTAGACCCAGATTACCCCGGATGCGACACATGTGCCTAGATCGGCAAGAGGACGGAATTGCGAGAAGGAAGAGGTTCCAGCCGAAAGCATCGAGTACGGTTAGGGAGAACAACCCTGAGGAGACCCGCAGAGACGGAGAGAGGCGCGTCAGGCGTTAGGACCGCCTAGAACATCGAGATCGCACG
>NW_027156889.1:3113-6512 GCF_002600585.1 Cystoisospora suis | reverse complement strand
GACCCTAGAATCATTACAGTTCACCCTTCGCTAGCACGACACGGGACAGCCAGCCATAAGCGACGCGGTCTCATGAATAGCGCTGATGGGTAGGAGGAATATACAGAATCCGCGTTGCTTGGTACCGATGTTATGTTACGGGAAGAGGCCGTCTTTCATAACACAAGAGCAGGTTCGTTCTTTTTATGCCATTTTTTCTTTTCATTTACAGACTTTGTCTTACAAATGTGACGAATCACAATGCACTTCCACGCTACCACCCGACAGTTCGCAGGAAACAGAGAGTCAAGATACTTTTCGGGACTTTCCTTGTCAGTCTGATCAAAGCCCCCAAAAGACAGACACGAAGATAACGTTGGAGAAGAGATCGACCGTTGGCCTTGACCCATTCTCTGCCCACAGAGAAGATGCAATCCTGACTTCAGTTTTTTATACCCACACAGCAACATGATCACGTGTGTATGCATTATAGGTACACGAATCTGGACGAAGAACAAGACCACTTCTTATTCGGCTGTGGGGCTGTCTCTCCCGTTCCCGAACGAGCGCGCCGAACAAGCTACAACAAGACGCTTGCCGGGCCCAGGTGCAACTTGAGAAACAAGCTCTGCAGGGCCACGTCGCAGACACTGCGGCACACGAGAAAGGCGAACGGCCCTGGCCCGACAGCCGCGACTTCGTTCTCGCTCTTTGGCCCGAGCATGGATACTGCCGAGTGGTCTGATCTTCCCAGGCCTGCGCATAAATAGTCCGACGGAACTTTAATTCGTAGGACTTCCTTGTCAGCACTTCCGTTGGCCCTCACGACCGGACCAGGAATCCCTACGGAACGCGCGCTTGCCCCACTGCCTCGCCGCCCAACAGCCAGCCACCAGAAAGACTCGTATGGAAGTGGAGAACCTTCGTGGACGCTAGAATTCAGCCCCCCTGGAGTGGAATGAGACACGCAGTGTTGCCTTCTACGAGAGGATTCGAGGAACCTGCAATGCTGTGGATCGACAAAGAGCTTCATCGTCGCCCCAGCAGGGATGTGGTGATGCGGACCCTTGCAAAGGCATAGATTAGGGCTGGGATTTCCAGTCTTTCTCTATCCAAAGTTTCAAAGGAGGGGGGAGGACTGTCGTCCTCGAGGTTTTTGTTGCCACACTACGGGGGTGCCAGGGGCTTCTGTCCCATGTGGTCCTCTGTTCAGTCGGCAAGAAGGGGGAAGATGTTGCCAGAACGACGGCAGGAAAGGTGTTGCCGAAACTACGCCAGGCACTGTGATGGGAGCGACAAGCGTACGCATAGAGCCGGAGATACCTGCTGAAGCCGAGTCAGAAACTCAGAAGTGCCTCTGCTCGCTCACTGCCTGCTTCACCTTTTTTTTCAGAGGCTTGGTACAGCAGCTCTTGGCGTATGCAGTTGTCCTTCGGCAGGTCTAGCCGGATCAGCCCGTCGAGCTGTGTAAGCCTGAAAAGCTCATCCAGTCCTTGACAAAACGTCATGCAACAACATATCACACCAGATGTCACAGGCAAAGTTGGAAGGGGCTTCGATCCCGTACGAAGACGCGTGCTGCTCAGAAAAGATCGTGAGTATTCAGCCATCGATCTTCTCGGCACCTAGGCGGGATACCTGGACTGGACTATCTAGCTTCCGTTTCATAACAGGGTCACTATCAGTTAGGAACGAACTATCCGAGCCCACCTTAGATGGTTATATTTCTTCAGAGTGAGTAACACGGACTATTCCATCACTTCTTTCCTTAGTTGAATCTGCCAGCACCCAGAATAGCTGCTTAACCAGAACAGTGTAACCACGTCCGTGCACGCCAGTGGAGAGACAGCAAAGGATCCAGCAGTCGGAGTCGGAGGCATAACGCAATGAACTAGGTAAAGACTGTCACAGCGACCGTCTGAATATGAGAATCCTGTAGGCGAAACGTGGTGCATGTGTGTGATATGTTTGACTCCTAGCGCAAACTTTGTTGCGGGGAAGGGAGTGGCTATTCATGTGCGTAGGTATGGCTGCCAGGGCGTGTAATTAGTCAAGGCACAGGGAGGTCTGTGCGCTGTAGACAAGAAGCAGCCGAAGGCGCCACAGTGGAAGGGTAGAGTCTGACAGCCGCTATGTCTTGGCCCGGAGTACCGAGCAAGAAAAGATGATGCCAAGGGAGCCAGCTCCGTGGCACGATACGACGCAGTAATGGTGCGGCGCATGAAGGAGTGAGTCGAGTCTCTACACCGATCGTATGAGTAGGGAAGGCAGGACGCGTTACAAAGTGAAGTAGCTAGACGGTTACAAGAGAGCCCAACGTGCAGCAACAAGAATGGCGAGTGACGAACGAGAATGGCTCGCCTACAGCGGAAGGCCCTGTGACGTGCCGTGAACGAGAGCAGTGTAGCGTGCGTGGACGTTCGATGTAATAACACTAAGCGCTAAATGTGTTGCTCGTGCTACCTAGGTACAAAGGAAAAAAACGATGACGGGCGCTGGCGTATGGCCAAGGATCCAGACGAAAAAGAGGAGACGCGGCCGACGCCAAGTGGCATCCAAGGAATTGGTCTATCGTATGCGGCCAGCAATTGAAGAAAGCAGGAACGTTCCATTCCACAGACTGGGGAGGAAGGAAAAACAAGGCCTACATCACCCTCCAACCTTCTGGGCGGCTGCCCGGGGCACCACGGAGATAGCCGCGTGACGGTGCGCTGGCCGAGGGCAAGATAGGGAAGCGACTCACCACATTACTTGATGATACCGGCTATAGGGTTAACGAGCTAGCGCGTGAGAGAACTTTCCGCCGAGTGATCGACGACTAAATCCTCATGCGTGCGCCGAAGGTTGCGAGATGGCAGAGCTAGCAGTCAGGGGAGGAGCTGCGAAATCCAACTTTACCTGCTTCTGCGACCCTACGCTCGTGCGTTACAGCCCGAACGGGGGAATGTGATTCTGTTTCTCTACAGTGTGCCATAGATAAGGCATCCCCACGCAGATGTCCATTTGGGCGGTCACCAGGCGACCTGGCCTCTCCCCTAAGATACGCAGCAGCAACCTGGAAGCTGCTTTAGTTCTCTTGCACGTTCCTCCACTTCACTGCTGCCGAGTCGTCCGGGCCCTAGTTGTCACACTTCGAAAAAAAATCGACAGCTGAGTCGTGTGCAGAGTACCCGTTCTTACTATGGGTACCGTAGACAGTCTGCACATGCCCTGACTAGTGTGAGGCTGCTGGCTCGACTAGTCAGTCAGCTGGGTGACCTTGTAGGCTGTGAGCTGACGTTCGCCCACTAAAGTAGTGAAACCTCCCGTCGAGGAGGTGCTCTGCTCTTAAAAAATGAGAGCAGAGATACAGTCGACCGGTCCGGTGTCTAACGTGTAAAAAAAGACTTCTGTCCCGCTCGGTCGGAAGCGAGGAAAAGA
>NW_027156889.1:2677-2995 GCF_002600585.1 Cystoisospora suis | reverse complement strand
TAACAAGGGTATCACTCCTTATTTTCCCGCTCTCGTAACGGGTAAACACAGGTAGAAGAATAATACAACTATCTTTCCTCAACTCTTCTCTTGTCCTATGAAATCTCCGCTTCTGCGCACTTCATTTCTCGGTCCTGACATCCCTTCCCCCCTCAGCGACACTATTCTGGTTCTCTCTCCGCTTTAATAGAAGATGTAGGGAGTTGTGTTGCGCCGCTCACGTCCTAGGTCTCTCAATCTATATCTCGTTTGTCGACCGCTGTTGTCCTGTTGCGTTCCTTGGGTGGCTGCAGTCGTCTTGAGAGACGGAGGATTTCC
>NW_027156889.1:729-2633 GCF_002600585.1 Cystoisospora suis | reverse complement strand
GCCCATTTTCACTACTCTCGTCCAGAATAGGCCCCTGCTCCACTGCTGTCTCGTGGGAGTGTGCTGCGAACGCTCCCCCCTGCCGCCCTAGCTGTGATCGGAGTTGCCGGCGTCTCCCCCTGAAGTAGTTTCGAATAGACTCCGTTGCGTTCCCCAAATCTTCCTCAGGAATCCACGACGTAGTGCCATCTGGTTCCAGCGCGTAAAGCTCTCTGAGTGTCTGATTCCCTACGGTGTACTCACGGTGGTCAAGGATTCCTTCAATGAGGTATTCCTCCTCTTGATATGGGTGCTGCACTCTCTCTTGGCGTGCCAGGTGACTTGGTTCCTCGATTGTTTGACGTAGTAAGGCCACATGAAATACTGGATGTAAAAGCCAAGAAGCGGGGAGTTCTAGTTCTGCTGCGTTAGGACCCACCATTCGTTTAATCACAAACGGACCGACAAACCGAGGTCTCAAAGCTTTTGAGTACTGATCAAGAGGCAGGTTCGTTGCTTTCAACCAAACGAGCTGTCCCTCATGGAATCGTACCACTCGCCGGTGTTTATCAGCATATTTCTTTTGTTATGCTTGCGCGGACTCCAGTTCCCGCTTTGCTCGCTGTAGCTTCACGTGGGCCTGAAAGGGAAGAATTCCCGCCGCTGATGCTGTAGGGAGACCCAGCTGTTGGCAGACCGGTTTGGGAGGCAAGAATCCATAGATGAGTTCAAGGGGAGCAGCACGGGCACTAGTATGCACCATTGAATTATAAGCAAACTCAAGCATCGGAAGCACATGTTCCCACTTCTCTTCGTTGCCTAGTAGGGCGCAGCGCAACATTTGTTCGATAGTTTGGTTAGTCCTTTCGGACTGACCATCTGACTGCGGGTGATACGCGGTCGACATGCATCGTTGTGTCCCTAGTTGTTTACATAGGCACGCCCATATGTCGCTAGTGAAACGCGGGTCCCTGTCACTAACTATCGTCCGGGGAACGCCATGAAGTCTGATTACATCACGTACTAAAATATGGGCTATGTCTTCTGCAGTAGCTGCTTGGGATGTAGGAACAAAATGCGCCATTTTCGTAAGTCTGCAAATGACTGTGACTATGGCGTCAAATCTCCCCGCTGTTGGGGAAGACCTACAATAAGATCTATTGCTATGTCTTCCCATGGAGTTGTCGGAATAGGTAGGGGCTGCAACAGTCCGCCTGCACGTAAATGTGAATTCTTTCCACGCGAACAAGCGATGCAAGCAAGCACGAAATTTGTCACGTCCTCATTCATTCTAGACCACCAGAATAATCCCCGGAGCGCTGAATGTGTTTTATCTATACCGGAGTGACCCGCGAGAATATGATCGTGATATTGCTCTAGGAGGATTCTTCTGAATGCACCGCTAGGCACACACACTTTCCATCCAGCTTTGGTGCGTACCCACAAATAACCGTTTTCCAATGAAAACTCTCTCTGATTACACAGGACATGCCTCGCTACACTGTTGTGACTTGTCAGAGCCCGGTACGGTCGCTGAAAGTCTAGACACTTATCATACTCCGTCTCCCATTGTTTTAAATCACCTATAGCACCCGTTTGTATCGTTGCTTGACTAGTTTGTAAGACGCCCACGAAGTCTTGCCGTCTACTTATAGCGTCGACGACTACATTCTGTTTGCCAGGTTTATATACTATGTTTATATCAAAGTCAGCCAACTTATCGAGCAAGTACCCTAATCGCGAGGTAACTTGCTTTTGTTGTAGTATTCTACTAAGGGTGGCGTGGTCCGTTTCTACCACTACGGGTTTCGTGTCAATGAACGACTTCCACTTCAATAAAGCATGAACGATTGCCAATAGTTCGCTCTCATACGCGGGCATGTACTTCTCCCTTGCACCCATCTTTCTAGATTCAAAGGCCACCG
>NW_027156889.1:0-448 GCF_002600585.1 Cystoisospora suis | reverse complement strand
TCGAATGGTCTTCAGCTTATCAGTGTCGGCTGCTACGCGATCTTGCGAAAGAACAAAACCCAAGTATTGAACCTGCTGTTGGCAGAACTCGCACTTGGAAAGTTTTACGTAGAGACGCTGTTCTCTCATTTTCGTGAACACGCGTTGCAGGTGCTGAAGATGCTCTTCTTTAGTCTTTGAATACACCAGCACATCGTCCAGGTACACGATTACAAATTCATCTAGTTCTTCCAGAAAGATGTTTTGCATGAGGCTCTGGAATCTTGAAGGAGCGCCGGCGAGTCCGAAAGGCATTACAGTAAACTGGAACGTTCCATATCGCGTACGGAACGCTGTCTTCCATTGGTCCTGTTCTGCAGCTTCCACTTGATGCTTGATAATAGCCAGATCGTCTTTTATAGTTATGCCGTTCAAAGCTCTGTAGTCAATAACCATTCGCAAAGATCCA
>NW_027156888.1:0-336 GCF_002600585.1 Cystoisospora suis | reverse complement strand
CGGTTTCCCTCCTTTAAGCGGTGAGAAACCGCCTAGGATTCGCTGTCGACCGCTCGAGGGGTAGGGTCGAGCGGCTCGCTGCGGTTGTTAGGGTCCCCTAGGACCCGTTCTCCTCTTCTATACTATCCCCTTTCTTAATTCTTTTTGCGTATTTGCTTTCTAAACGTATTTTGCTATCCCTATGCCTCCTTAAATGGGGCCGGACCCTAACTATTTCCCCTTTTTCCGGTCGTGTGTCTCTCTGAACCGGCCGGTCGTCCCGCCTCCCTGGGAGGCGCGGTCTCCGGCCGTTTTCCCATGACCTCCTAAGGCTAAGTCTGGGTCTTTCTTCTTCTT
>NW_027156887.1:753-942 GCF_002600585.1 Cystoisospora suis | reverse complement strand
TTCGAGTCCTACAAAGAAATGCAGGACACGGGGCCAAACAGACGACCGTCAGGCCCAAACCTTTCAAGTCAGAAGGGAGCAAGCGCCCCGAAACGAGACTTACCAGCAGTTCCGCGAGGCAAGCGGAAGACGCCCGGAAAGTACCTGTCGAGGAAGAGCAGGACAAATGGGCAAAACGTCGGGCAATGT
>NW_027156887.1:0-246 GCF_002600585.1 Cystoisospora suis | reverse complement strand
GAAGAAGGTCGGAGCCGAAGGAAACCGAGAACGGCCGGAGAAGCCGGAAGAAAGCAGAGAAACCACCTATTGGGGCAGCTCGAATCGGCGAAAACGGGCAATAACGACCGCGTGCCCGAGCAAGCGAGAGGGAGAAGCAACGAGCTATTTTACCCGCAGGATCGGGAGCCGGACCACCTATCCCACCAAACACTAGGAGTTTGGAACGCGGGGAACACGAATTTGGGGACGGATCAAGAAGAAACC
>NW_027156886.1:0-285 GCF_002600585.1 Cystoisospora suis | reverse complement strand
CTATACACTACATATACGCCCCTTACATCACCCTTCCATATTTGTGACAGAAGGTATTGGTTCACGTCGGAGGGAGATTGATCAAGGTCGACGGACTATGGGAGACGACCAGGCGGCACCCAGTCGAGATATCACCCCTTCGAGACGTCGAAGTCGACTTCGAGTAGTCTCTGGACGTCAGGAATCATTACACAGTCCGTCATGCATGAAGTGCTTGGTGACCTTCTTGACAAGACAGTCGTAGTGTACTTAGATGATATATTGATTTTCAGTAGATCAGCAGAC
>NW_027156885.1:0-353 GCF_002600585.1 Cystoisospora suis | reverse complement strand
TTATTGCAAGGTTTGTTGATGCCGTCTAGAGAAGGCCAGGTTGCCTGTACGGCATCTTGGGAGTTAGTTCCTTTAATACGTTCTTGAACCGTGCGGTCCCGAAGTGATCTATGGATCGCTTTGCTTCGCCAATCGTTCTGGGGTCTTTAGATCGTCGTGTTCTGGCTTCGATTACTCCATCCGTCTTCTTAGCTTCCCGTTCCGGTCCAATAAAGCCATAACTTGCTGCTTGGTGTCCCTAACTTGGCATGATCTGGTCGTTCTGGCATCGGTGCGTTCTCACAGCGATCGTCATTCTTAAAAATAGGGCAATATTTGATGACGATCAGGGCAGGATTGTAAAATCCTGACAC
>NW_027156884.1:774-1005 GCF_002600585.1 Cystoisospora suis | reverse complement strand
TCAATGTTCCCGGGGTCGTTGGTCGGCTCGTCTGCCCGCGGCCGCTCTCCCGGCCGGGCATCCAGCGACGCTGTCCCGCCGACCCACTTCGGGCAACTTTCCCATGGGTCTTTTCCCGGCTAAATCGCTTTTTCTCCGGCTCTCCGCGCCTTGGCTTATTGCATTCTTCTTGCTCTTTCCGTTTTGGTGTCTTGACCCCCTGTTTGGGTCTAATTTTAAGCTTTATTAGCT
>NW_027156884.1:0-249 GCF_002600585.1 Cystoisospora suis | reverse complement strand
ATTGCCTTGTTGGTCGACCGCCCCTTGATGCGGCATGTTCGCGTCTTGGGTTTTGCTTCGGATGGTCGGCTGTTCTGGATCTCCCGGGATGCCTTGGAGTTGGAGTAAGTCCGTCTTAGCCTCGGTCCGGCGTATTGGCTCGTTTTCCGGTGGGTGTTCACGCGATCTTGTCTTGGGGTCCTGTGGTTGTCATCTGCTGCAGGGCTCTTCCTGGAATCTTCCGCCTGCCGCTTCGCGAGCAAGGTACGT
>NW_027156883.1:0-345 GCF_002600585.1 Cystoisospora suis | reverse complement strand
GAAGCCGAGGGCCGGAAAGCACTTAGATGCAGCACCTTTCCACGATTAGGGCTTCTAGGGAAGCCTAATTTACATAATCAGAGCCCTAGGGCTCTTTAAAAGAAGAAAAGAGACCCAGATTTAGCCTTAAAAGGCCCTGGGAAATTGCCGGAGACCGCGTCTCCCAGGGGAGACGGAACGACCGGCCGGTTCGGCGAGACACACGACCGGAAGGAGGGGAAATAGTTACGGTCCGGCCTCATTTAAAGAGGCATAGGAACAGCAAAACACGTTTAGAGGGCAACCACGCAAAAAGAACGAAGAAAGGGGATAGTCTAGAAGATGAGAATGGGTCCTAGGGGACCC
>NW_027156882.1:3176-3323 GCF_002600585.1 Cystoisospora suis | reverse complement strand
GATTGACTCCCGCAATCGAGACAGTCGATCTTCCGCAATCGAAAGAATTGAAGGGGAAAGTACGAGTTGAGTTCCGTACATTAAATAACAACCGATGGAGTTCACACACCAACATTGACTTAATGAATCACTCCAAACGATTCGAGT
>NW_027156882.1:560-2979 GCF_002600585.1 Cystoisospora suis | reverse complement strand
CGAGTCGCTAAGTCGTCGCCCCTTGGGAAAATACTAGGTGCTACTAAGTGAATCTTGCTCCCGTAGTGTGGGTGGCGCTTGTCCGCCTTTTCTTGCCGCGCAACGTCCGCCTTGGTCTTCTCCCTCTCGTGCCCTTCTGCTGCCGCATGCCCTCTTTCTGTTTCTTCCTTTCCACTGTGCCCGTTGTCTTGTTATTCTGCGTGTTCCCGCCCACGCCGGCCTTTGTCGCTGTGTTTCGGGCCTCTTCGTCGAGCTCTAGTCCCTTTCGCCTATTGCCCTGCTTGAGCTCTTTCGCTGCCTGTTCTCTTCGCCTAGGTGTTTTTCTGTCGTTCCGGTTCTGTTGGAGTTCTCATTCTTCTTGTCGGTCTCCTCCTGCTGGCGGTCTCCGTGTTTCGCCCTTCTTGGAGGGATTTCGCCTGTTCGTTGTTTTCGCGATTGTTTTCTGCCGCCGCCTGACTAGGACAAAGGCGGCTGAATTCGCTGGTCTTGAGGGCTGTTCGCGCGATTCGCCTATTGCGGTTGTTTTGTGCCGCTGGACTAAGACGAAGACGGCGGATTTTGCAGGTGTTGCGCGTGGTTCGCGCGATTCGCCTATTGCGGTTGATTTGCGCCGCTGGACTAAGACGAAGACGGGTGCTCTTGCAGAAGGCTCGTATAGTTTAAGCGACCCTGGGTTCGCGGTTGCTTTTCGCCGTTGGGCCATGACGAGGGCGGTTAATGTTGCGGAAGGCGCGTGTAGTTTACGCAGCCTTGCGTTTGCGGTAGCTCCTCGCCGCCGCCTGCCTAGTCTTCCGCCATAGTGGTAGTTGATATGTTGCTCTTTGGTTGCCGTTCGTACTGTAGTGTGAGGCAGGCGTCCATGATGACGCATAGTCGGGCCTTCTCTCACTCGTTTGGTCTTTGTGCCTTCGTCTTGAGGGGGCCACGGTAGTGCGGCAGACCACCTTGCCCTTCGGCGCACTGTTCCCTGGGAGGGCTTCGGGTTCGACTCCGCTTGGCCAGCGATCCAGCTCGGGGGGGACTTGCTTCCGTCCTTTTGTTGGCGGGGCGAGCCCGACAGGTTGGGTTTGCCCGTCCGTCCACGGTTGGTCGTTTGCCGCCGAGGGCGGCCTGGCCTCTTTCTCCGTGCCCGTGGACTTCGTGCTATTCTTTTCCTTGTATTCCAACTTCTTTCTCGCCTACGAGGGTCGGTAGCGGGCGGGCGACGAACTTGCTTAATCTGTTCTCTTCGCCTTTGGGGGGTGGCCTTTGTTGCCGCTTGTTGTCCCTGGGTCCTTTGTGGCCTTTTCCCTCTTCACACTTTGTTGCTTATACACCTCACCCACTGTTAAATTGTCCGTACGTTTCCATACTGTTGCTACTAGCCACTCACTTGCAACCGTTCGCCTTGGCCCCTGTTCTTGGTTTGTCTTTTTTCTTGTCTACTTGGGCTTCTTTCCGTTTTCCTTTGCCACTGCGGTTTGCTCCCGCTTCCGACACTACTGGCACGCCCTCCTTAACCACTCGTATCCCCGGTATTACTTGTTCTTCCTCCACTAATTCCGGTAGACGTTGAACTTGCGGTAGGGCGGCCAGTGTGTTCACCTTCTCTCTTTGTTTCGTTGGGTCGTCCCACGTCACTGTCCGAGGGAAGTTTGCAGCTCCCGAATGGTTCCTCCTCCGTTTGGGAGCCCTTAGTTTGACCGTTTGTTGAGACACTCGTTGCTCCAGTGTCCCAAAAACGGCCGCACTCGAAACACCGACTTCTCGATTTGTCCGGCTCCCTCGACACACTTCTTTCCATGGGCTTTCCGTCACGTTCGCTTCTTGGGTCTTCCACGCTTCGTTCTCGGCTGCCTGATCTGTGGCGGCTTCCACTTCGTGTTTGTTTCACTGAACGCTCTTGCTCCCTATCTTCTGTTTGGTCCGCTTGTTTCCACGGGCGTCAGCGCTCTCGCTCTTTCCGCCGCGGCGTACGTTCGCTGCCGCTTGAGGAACTCGAGGTCTCCTTCCTTTCTTTTTCGTTCTTTTGTCGTTCTCTTCCATCCCACCGTCGGCCGAAGAGAGCAGCTGCGGAGCCGCTCCTTGCCGGCCGCCGGCAAAAAGGCGGTGACGAATGCAGGGTCGGCGGAGGAGAGCAGCGGCGGAGCCGCTTCCCGCCGACCGCAGGCAAGGAGGTGGTGACAGATTGCAGGGTCGGCGGAGGAGGGCAGTGGCGGAGTGTAATAGCTGTAAAAGTGCAAGGTAATGAACTACGGACCGTAGTATGCGGCAAACCGTTTGAACGACACCCAGCACGCCTTTTCAAGAACCTTGCCGCCACACTAATCACAAAGAGAATGCCAAGCTAATTATTTATAAATTTTAAACAAAATAAAATGAGGCGTGCCATTCAGAGCATTGTCGCTCGCGATTCGCGCTATATCTATTACGTGTAGGA
>NW_027156882.1:0-493 GCF_002600585.1 Cystoisospora suis | reverse complement strand
GGAGCCCGGAGAGTGTTGCGCGGACACCGACCGTGCAACTCGATGCCCTGGAAGTCAGACCCGACCTTCGTCTACGAAAGGCAACACCGAATTAAGCGAGGATAAGGAGTTTCTTAAGTTTCGCTCTGATGAAAAAACGAATTTCCAACGAAAGGGTAAAGTTTAAACACCCCACAATACACTCGACGCTTCACGGCGACACCGCCGATTACTCGAAACCCAACTGACTCGAAGCCCCGACACTATCCGCAACTCTGCGGATTGAACTAAAGTACAAACGTTCCTGTTCTGGACTTGATTAATCCAGAAAGGCTTCACTTTCTCCATAAAAGTGTGCACTAATCCTTCTGTGTCTGAATAATATCCATGTTCGCCTTAGTTCCGCGGTCGCACTAGGCTCCCTTGGGACTGAGTCGAGTGGGGGATCGCGAGCGGCTTGCGCCGCCCGCGGCTACTGTGCTGTGGACGACTCTATTATTAGCCGCCCCGCACG
>NW_027156881.1:0-29445 GCF_002600585.1 Cystoisospora suis | reverse complement strand
GTAATTGCGTTGTCGCGGTTGTGTGAATGCGGTATCTCCGCGTTTCGCAAGCACAACAAACACGACTTCAACTACCACCATCCATGTTGAATCACCCATTCTTTCACATCTCACTACTTGAACCATTCAAGCAAGGGCCAGCACATCTCCGGAGAGGAACAGAAACACAACAGCTAGTAAGGCAAGACTGATACGTAGTGGAGGCAATATTAGATCACAAGGAAACTCGACAAAGACCGAAGTACCTAGTTAAATGCCTAAAAGGCTCAACGACTTGGGAGCCCGACGATCACCTCACGAATGCACGAGACTTAGCACTACAAAGACGAAGTAGGCTCCTTAAATAAGGGGGAAGGGACGTCAGAAGTTACCACCTGACACGAGTCAAAACACGCTAGCCCACGACAAAGCCGCTAGTATTGGGGGCACCAGAGAGCACGCGCACACGCACCAAAGCCGCACACGTGCTCACCCCACGCAGAGGCACCAAAAGGAAAGGAGACACGCGCATGCGGGAGACACCCCCCCCAACCGGAGACACCAGGCCAAAAGGAAGGACCGGCCCAGGCCCAAAAGACGCAAAGAGATTCATTATTTCGTTGCTTATGATGTTGTGTGCACGTGAAACTTAAGTGCTCATCGGGAGCCCAAGCTACCCTCGGGTTCTAGGATGACGTGTTGTGCGTTGGTGCGTGCCCGTGTGAAGAGCTGCTGATAACCCCTCACTCGCACGTATCCTACTTCCAGTTGGAGGACATACTTGGTTAGCACACCATCAAGTATAACAGTTCTAGTCTGGCACACACGCAAAACATCACTAGTGCATCCTCGACCACGGGTGCAAAACCACTACCGAGAAAAACACGTGTACCTCAACAACACCGATGCCTGACAAAAAACCAGCAAGGGTCAGTCCTGAACCGACAATCGACGCGGCAGATGTCAGCGAGACCGAAGAGCTGACTCGCAGACGTCCGAGAAAAACATCGAAGCACTCCCCAAAGCCAGGCCACAATGCGAGCTACCGAGTGCCAGGAAAAGCAGCGAACACAACGGCTTTTCTGAAAGCTCTGAGGAGAATGTCACAGACTGGCGCTTAGATACGGCAGATGTTGATCCGGCGGCTGTGATACCTGTCCTACTGGCCTCCGCTGGCTACGTCCGGACCAAGGCAGGCCGGAAGGAAAGTTAGTCCAGTGTGACCGTACGGGCAAGAGTGAGACCTGACCCCTGCCAGAGAATATTCCCCGGTCGAGGGCAAGTGATACCAGGAACGACAACCGCTACGCAAGGGTTGCAGTCTTCGCGCACAGTGAATCAATTCGCCACGTTGGTGTTAGCAAAACACTTCCTGTCACCGACAGCACGGCACGAACACCCCCCAAATCAAACTCCCAAGGCGACCCACGGCACGTATGTTTGCAACGCTTCTGACCGAGCGAACAGGAGAACAATATCCTACTGGCCTGTGCCCACGCGGTCACTAACGCCAGGCGTCAAGCTGCGAACTGGAACTATATTACCGTCTCAGGTCTACAGTCGTCGCTTGTGCGACGCCGATCCTCACAACTGCTCTCTTTCGACAAGCTATTGGCGTCGCCGCGCAAGCATTGATGGCTCAGTCCGTTGAGCCGGTTGTTAGCAGGGATATCGTCAAGTCCGGAGTAAGCTACCATGATGGTGGCGATTGTGTCGCCTCTTCTCAGCAGTCTCATAAGCCTCCGCTGCCATGATTCATTGTCGCAGCCACCGCGACGGTGCGGAGGGTGCCGCTGCCCGGAGAGCTCTCAGTTACGCCGTCTTGATCCCCTGACGTTTCTACACTCCACGCGCAGCCGGCTACCTTATCGTGTCATGGTCGAAAAGTCCCACGGTTTCTCGGTTCGCGAGACAGGCAACGGCCGGACTACGTAGCCATATAAAACCGGCGCCGCTCGGCGTCCGAGCACGTCAAATGGATGTGTGCAGACCGCTATTCACACCGACTAGCATTCACGGTCTTTCCGCGGCTCTTCTGTGACGGAAGTCCTGGCCCTGAGCAGCGCAGTTGCGGAGCAGCCCGCGTGTGTTCAGCGATGTACTAGAAACGGTGCTGGCCACGGACCGCGGCACTCAACACTAGCTCGCGACCTTACTCGGCCACCCCGTCCGAAGGGCTGACGCACACCGCTTGGGCGTGGGTGCAACGTCGGTGCTGACGCCGTGCAGCCAACATCCGAAGCCGGCAAGCTTGGGAACATTGTTCATAACACACACCTCTCACCAGCGCGTCTCTTCACGCCGACGTCCGACAAAAGACCGTTGACCGGAACTGCCATGTCCTGCGTGAGAGGGCCTGTCTGTTACAGTACAAGCCATCAGCCACGGGTGGAGTGTCAGCAGTGGACAGGAACCGGAGTAGTTAGCCCCGAGGGGCCACAGAAATTGCCGTCAAGCCCTTCCGGGCCGACGAACGGGAATTGGAGTAGTTTTCAACTAGCAATCATCGCGCATCCGCTAGGCGTCATTTGCTGCGACATTGCCCCTACCGCAAGGATAGCAATCTGTATACCGGGGGGTCTCCACCCGGGCGGTGCAGGCACGGCACATAAGCCCGGCGTCCGACGTGTCCCACTTGAAAAGGCAAACGTGACACTCCGGTGGGAAGACGTGGATAACGGCGGAACAACGGGAGCGCCCAAGAGTAAAAGGGAGAGAAGCCACTATAGAGCCTCGGCGTTGCCTCTCACCGGTTTGCCTGATACTTCTTTTTCACGGGGCTAGGCGCTCCTTGTTCTCCGAGACTCCGTGCCCCGAGAGAAACCCGACACAAACAGAGCCAGCTTATTCGTCAAAAGCCAAGATAATGCTAATCACGTTTGGGCTTGTCAGTGCCAGGCGCCTGATACCGAGAAAAACGTTACGACGCCTAATTCTGTGCACCACTCCGAAAGGCATTTGTTCGCGGTACCGTACAAACGCTCAGTCTCGCACTCCCGCCACGACGACACTGAACGATGATGTGTAAGCACAGGGTAGATCGCTCGGACAATAATGGCGCGCACACCGCCTGACCACCTGAAGGAGCGATGACTTACGCAGTGCCTTCTTCCGCGCAGTGCAGGACAGATGGATGTTCGCTACTTATGAAATCGGTCAATCTGAACAGCCAGAGTGTTGGGCGCCAAGGTTGAACCGCCGAACGGAGTCCACTGCGGGGCTCTCTCCTCAGTCGGTTAGCGAATGCAGACGGCACTGCTCTCCTCTTCTTAACAGCCGTTGGCGAACTGCTGGGCAATTGCTGACATCCGCTAATCCTAGAATGTAAAGCAGAAGCTACGGGCGGACTGGAACCACTGAGACGATAGGCGAGGTTTCGACGTAATAGCCATCCGTTTGCTCGAGGTCCCAGCATCCCGCTGCAAGCGCACCGACAGTGCGAATGATTTCACAGCAGGTGCGAGAGCTACTCTCTAGACATTTCTCACTTCAGAGCAGTACTGCGTGGTGGCTGAGAAGCGCTGGTACGTCCCGAGTGAAGATGCTGGCTGATCGGAACAAGTAGGAGAGTGGAGCGAGGTGCTACGAGATGATTCCCTGTGTAGCGCTTTGACGCGGATGGGCACGCTGCCGTACAAAGGCTCAGCCTTGGAGAGCTGCCAACACGACGCTGAGAGCCGATGCCTAGACTCAGAGAAGGCCGTCCGAGAACAATAATGCCGTGCACCCCGGCGGCAGTGTTTTTGCATGTACCGGAGCACATACACGGCCCGGCAACAACAGAAATTTCTGTGTAAAAAAAATTATCTTGATACTTGTTTGGTGAGGGCACTGCCGCGGCCTTCTTGAGTTACAGCTGGAAGGAGGCGGCGCTGACGAGAGGAGGGCTGCTCCGTCTGGGCTGACTGGCGGGACTGGATGCACCACCCGTATCGCCCGCTTCATTCTTATTGATCAGGGAGCTCTCAAGAGTGTTCCGATGGGAAGGGTCGGCGGCCCAGCGGATGACGCTCCTGCACGGGTCGCCACCAGACGACGGACTGGGAAGGCTTGTCCCGGACGTGGACTCGCCGTCACACTTGAAATCCCAGATCCTGCGGAAAGAGAAAATAGATGAAATGTGAGCAGGGGGACACCGTTTTCGGGGTCCGCGTATACCGCGCACAAGAGAGCAATTCTAGCCCAGGCCACAGGCATTCGGCAACGATTCACGGTGTGCCGTCAGACCCACACTCCGGGTAGCCGGCAAAGAGAACACAAGTTGTAGTCTTGAACAGCGGCGGGATTGGAAATCTACACAGATGTACTGATTCTCGCGAGACACTGTCTACACAGCTCGTGACAATGAATGATCACACCTGTCCCCTACACGCCGGGCTAGCACGCCTAAATGCGCGCGGGCTGCTTTGCACCCTATGTGCCGGACAACCAAGAAATGCTGCCCGCGAACAGCCTACTCGCATCGACGGACCACTTCTTTAGAACAGTGGACTGCAGCTCTCTCCGGGCACCGTCCTGCTCACTTGGTCTATCACCTTTTTCGTGGGCCGGAAGGCAAACACGCGTTGTACATGGAGGAACCCAGTCGAGTCAACATAAAGAGGTGCGCCATCAGTAACTCTGGAGATGGGCGGGAATCACGGACTTCAGAAGGTGGTTCGTCCTTTGCTACAGCGTCGCTGGCTCGAGACGCGCGATCTCTATTCCGTAGTGAAGCAGTGTGAAATGTGATGCACCCCTCCGGTGAAAAACGGCAGGCCCCACAGTGATGCAGCAAAATAGGCGACGTTAAAGCGCTTGCGTGTGAGCTTACCAAGTAGCAACTGCAAGCAATACGACTCCTCCAGACAACACCCACAACGCTACTGCGACGACGGAGTCAAACTGCCACCAGATAAACCCTGCGGCACCAGCCGTGGCGGCAAGGGCGAAGAGTCCGCAGTTGAAGAAGACAAAACAGGCAGACTGCGGAAACACGAGCAGACCCGCAATAAAGAGACATCTCGTGAAGTGAAGCTTCTCTGTCCATTTCGTCACACAATATATTGCAGCGTGCTTGCAGCCGAACGCATCAAAGTCAAGGGTCCTGAAGCTCTGAGGCCTCCACCGTGGGAGAGGCATGCGCTGGAATCAACTTGCTGAAGTGTCGATGAAACACTTGGACCAACATACCTGATTGGTGCTGCACGTGATCGCCGTGATAAAGAGCCAAAACCAGATGAGTAAAACCGTGATTACTCTGAGCAGCCAGGTCAGCTTGTTAGACGCATGCGTCTCAGCGACGTATTCGGCAATGAGAGCCTCGGGGCTGTAGTCACCTTCGGCCAGGATCGCCACTGTGCGGTTCTGCAGAGGCAGAACGGGCAGCATTTTCCGAAGAAAATTGAATGTGCCAGGATTGCGGGAAAAGGTGTGCTGTGCAGAACCTCAGTAGAAATCGATGTGGAGAAACGCCGCCCTGTTCGTTCTCAGAACCACCACCGCGGTACGTTAGACTGTGGTGTCCACAAGACGACCACGACAAGAAAACAACTCAGCTGTCTCCTGGTCTACCCAGCAGAAAACATTGTTGAGGACAATGCAGTGGTCTAGAGCGTGTTTCTGTAGGGCCCTGGCTGCGCTGGGTACAGAAGAGCGCTTGGAGACGACTGTGTAGCTCGGCTTCACATCTGGTAGACTGGGGTCGCAGAAGGCTGCCTATCGACAGCGGGTACTCAGTGACGAACATCCAGCCAGGACTGAAGACTGGGGGAGAAGATCCCAAATAAGTTTAGGCCCCGCCCGACCGGCTTCGCACTAACCCTCTTGAGAACGTCACGCCAGACAAAGGCTCCATCTAGCCCGATCGGGAGGTACCTGCCAAGACTGCCTCCGAGAAATTGCAGCCGCCCGCTAGAGTGTGTCAGAATCTTACAGCCAGACCAATCTCTCTGTCGTGCTACCATTTGCCTGAGTTCAGCCAGTCGCTTTGAAAGAGAACGCGCTTCACATCAGACTCGAAACCGCGACCGGGCAACTCGACACAGCATCCGGGGGACGGCAAACAACGCCATTCTCTGGACAAACTAGCTGTCGCCCGGCGTGTACGGACAATGAGTGCACGGCAGCGTTGGACCCTAGATCAGTGCTCACCTTTTTGTTACCTTGTACCGGTAAGCTACTGCGTCCTGGTGACCAAACTGACCTGAAGTGCCGGAGCGGGAAATTCGTGAATATAGCGATCGTTCCCGAGAAAACCAACGGTTTGGAGACCGATGAGACTGACGTGTGTAGCCATGCTTCCCCAGAAGGTGACCCGCACGTCTCCAATCCTTGGATTGTTGGGGTCGCCCGTATAAAGAGCATTGTTCTTGACTTGAGTATTCTTGTAGTCTACCGACATCGGCGGCCTAGAGTCGGATGGTTCGTAATAGCCGTCATCTATCAACTGTAGCTGCGCCTTCTTGCTGAACTTCGTGAGCATGTGAGCGGGGAGCGAGAAACCGCCCGCTTTAAGGCTTGTAGAGAACTGCAGGGAGACCGGTGGACACGCAGCGCGAATAGCAACACGGACATTTTGCCCGAATATGTTGGTACGGTTTTGAAACGGTAGGGTTAAACCAGCCCCTCATGCACTGTAGCGGTTTGCCGGATACCACAGAGGACAGCTCTCCCCCAGCTGCCGTGCGCTCGACTGTTCGTGAACCGGTGACTAGACAACAGCGACCCACACATCACCAGCGTAGAGCTATACTGAGTAAGATACATTAGATTGATGGGTTTAGACCGGTGTAGTGTGTCCCTGCTAGAAATGACACACCACCAGCGTGATTAGCTAACAGAGTCTCGGAAGTGCCGCCAGCTTCAAAGGGGTCATCAATGTCCTGTGGGCTACACTTGGCTGTCTTTAACTCGAGATTGTGCCCTCAAGTGGCTTCGAATAGTTGCGCGTGGAAATCTGCAAGTCAGGCAGCAGGACGCCAATCCCTCTTGGCATCGTGTGAAGGCCCTCAGCCAAGCAAGCGATTACTCCCTCGGGTCGCCGCCTCGATATTTCTGTGCTTCTTTCCAATGTAGTCTGAGCTACAAGAACGGATATCCACTGATATACGGTAAAACGAGTACAGTTCAGACACTCTGCAAGCAGGTAAGCCAGAGATACGTTGATTGATCTGATTTACGCTGCCTGCTTCAGCACTTTCATGAAAGCCTACCACTCGGCCTCTGCCTGGGATGACAGGGAAGAATGCTGGATTAGGCTGGCCCCGGACCAGCATACTCGGGATCTGCGAAAAGTCGACCTGAACAATAGCGGACAGCAAGCAGAAATCTTTGAGAGACACGTACACGAACGGTGGCAAGATCGAAAGCGCACTGAAGATTCCCGTTTAGTTCAGCACTGAGAAAAATGAGTCGACAAACATTGTCCAGCCCGCTCATGCTGATGACGAAGTGAGCCAGGATTCAGGCTACGTAACGCCTTCGTGACCAAGTTGAAAGGAAAGAAAACCCTGCCCCGATGACGCATACAGCCCCGGCAACACGATAGCTAGTCGTCCCGGGGTGACGAAAGGGATCGAACACATCCGCGGTCTCCACCACAACAGCGTCACTCCGTAAACCTTCACTGAACGGGAACATGGTTCGAGCAGAGCGCGTCGCAGCTCTCAAGCCTCACAACAGATACATGCGATTTGACGATTGAGAGGCTGATACTGTCTGCATCGGAAAGACGATAGCACGAGCGGCATTTACAGAGGCACCTCGGAAGGAAAAACGGCAGACTTCGAGAGCGGCTTAGCTGTCTGTGTCGTTGCGGTTCTCGAAGTAAACTGCTACTCGTTTGTTCTCAATGTGTCTTCCTAATAACGCCTCTGCCTATCCCTACCACGACGAAAATGTTTTTCCAGTGGACTGGTTAACTTCGCTACACGACTGGCAACCGGCAGGCACGCCCTTCCATGTTGAAAAGAAACACAGGCAACCAACAACTACTTCCGAGCGGAACAACAGCCACGCACACCACGCGGATGTGCACTTTCGATTCCACGGGTAGACATCAGAACTGCGGCTGAGGCTTACTAGATGATCAACCCAGTCTCCAGCAATGTATGGTCCCAGCCTTCCCACTTTCTGCGTGTTCTGATAAACTTCTGCCCTGGTCTCGAAGAACACCCCTGTGAAGTGAGCAACGTTAGGAGAGAATGCAGAAGGAGCGAAGAAGGAGTCGAGTTCCGTCAAAGGGCAGTCGATGTGAACAAGTTTCCGATCGTTGACAGGGAGAGGTGAACACGGCGACGGGACGTAACCTTTAAGTAGCGGCTGCAGAGCATGCATCTCCTCAGCATAATGATGCTCTCCGTAAAGCGTGAGTCCAAGAGATGCAACGCTCATTAGAAGCGAGCACCACCACACGCATCCATAGAGTCGCCACCACCGACACCCGCATTCATCGCGGTCCGGCTCGCACAGGGTACAGCAGAACATCGTGGAAGGCTCAAGCCGAGGGACCAGAAGCCTGCAGCCGTATTGACGAAAGTGAGAGCAGCACCTGTCAGTAACGTCTGAGGAACAGGAGCCACAGGATCGGAAGAGAAGCAGTGGCTGCGGTCCAAACACAGATCCGCTTGACCAACGGCCGAAAGTTCGAGAGGGCACCCGAAGCTTTACCTGCAGGCACACCTTACGAAAGAAGCACCGCGGGGTGCGACCGACAAGTGAGAAGAGAGGAACCAGCGCTTTTGTACTGATCCTCAGTAATCTTGTTCCCGGCTCATACAGAGACAGACACGCAGACACTCAGACATCCACTGGGAGGGACAGAGCCGAGCCCTGACCGGCGACTAACAAGTATCATTTCGAAGGATCCGCGAATCTTGCCACACATGCGAAAGAAAGCTGACATGGAAGAAATTCGAGCTGCCAGGTCAGCAAGAAGGACGGGTGCAAACAGACTACAGACGTGGAGAGGGGTCCGGGGAAACAAAGTGAAGAAGAAATCTGATGTTGAATCTGTTTGTGTCGTCCTAAGGGGAGGGCATCTGCCTGGAGAAGGAACACGTGCTAGGGAGCTAGGGAAAGGGCTTGTCTAGTGTCGCGCCATCCGTGAAACCGAAGCTGAAGACGAAGGTGCCGGCACAACGAGACCGTCCCTGCCTCACGTTAATGAAACGGCTGAAACCAATGTGGTTTCTGCTGTGTTTTTTTCAACCGTAGGAGGAACCATGTCGGCTGATGCAGAACCGTCGGAGGACAGGTTACCGACTAGGAGATGCGAACGCCGCCAGCTCGGCTGCGCGTACGGTTTCTCGTCGGACGCGCGCTGAGGTCACTGCGAAGAGAACAACTTTTCTAGAAACGGAACAAAAATCTCGCGCCGTCAGCATGAAAAATGCAAGGCTCCAAGGCAGTGACTGCTCTTTATTGCTGACGCTGTCTGTCCGAGATGAAACCGCGCGGGACAGTGCAAGCTTCGTTCATGCGCGTGGTGGACGAGTCTTCCAGCTAGCCAATAGCGGGCCGCGCTCGTCGATGATGGGGACGAACAAACCGAGCCGTGCTACTGTTGCAAAACGAGGGGACAAGCCCGCCCCATGTGAGAAGGGAGAATTCTCCGTCAGTGAGATTCGTCCACTGGCGCCGTTCGGAAAGAGCGCTTGCAGGGCTTCGTGCTGGCGTCTTCCTCGGTCACAGCTGATGTTTGCGTCGTCCTTGTAGGCGATATCTAGCTGGAGTTGTACGCGGTACCGAGAAAGGCAGAAACACTTGGATATTTCTTCCCCGCAAGCCTCCTACTTGTCAACACCACTATCTGTTGCCATGGCTCCACGACATCTTTTCTTCGGCACTCACCCGTTGGGCGGGTTCCAGTGCAATGGCTGGAGGAACGCTACGGGGACAGACCCCGCATCCTGCTATGGGAGACTTCTCGGTTGTCTTGTACTGGGAATCAAAGTCCGGACAAATTTTCCACAACGCAGTCAACTGTTAGCACCCGTCAGGGCTTCTATGGGGACGCCGCCACCGTGCTCGAAAGTCACCGGTTCGAAAAGGAACCCTCATCCGCCCCGGACACAGTTTCCAACGGCACACTCCTCACCGGCCGTCTTCACTCCTCTAATCAACACCTTGTGACAGTTTCACGCTCCCGTGTTCGCTTGACGACTGATCTGGTGTGTCGAAATTCATTTGCCGCAGCAATTCTTTCTGACGCGTGTCCGATTGCAGTTCACTCTCGGGTGAACTCTCACTAGTTGTTTTTTTTCTCGTTCCCAGGAAAGCTCAAGCGAGAAACCGTTCTAGGCGTGGCAGAGAAAAACACTCCTGCTTTTGGATTAAACTCCACCGGATGCAGGGATTGTCATTTTATAGCAGGGTACAGACAATTAACATGTCTCGAAGTCTTTTTTGAGGAGCAAGTTAGATGGTTGCGGGCGGTACAACTGCATCCATACTCTGCGCCGTCCGAGCAGAAATTACCAACAACACCTAGACGGCGTTGCACAAACGGGACACAGTCCGTGGATCCTACGACTCTGGTGGTCTTCGGCGTATAAAATTGCGGAGACCGTTTCGCTAGCCCCTATCCACCGGGATGGACCGGTGGCCGTGATTAAAGCGCGCGCAGGAACGGGCTCTAGGACTATCAAGTTCGGCAAACTCCTGGGTATGTTAGAGATGCAGAATGTGAAAACAAGGTTGAGGATTAACTATACCGCCGCGCGTTCAGGTTGGGTTGTAAACTTGTCACTGGTATCTGGTAAAATTCTCCCGGACTGGACCATCGTGAAAGGTTCGTCTTTCCGTGTGGTCGTCAGAGCACTAACACAAAGCTGGCGACAAAGCTCACTCAATACACAGCGTCGCTCACACATCAGTTTGACCTGCAAAAAACCCCCAGAGAAGGAAAAGCTGCGTGCAGATCATTACAGTCACTACACCGTGAGGAGCTCCGTGTTACAGTACTCCACTGCTGCTGCCGCCGTCCACGCGCAAACGGAAGAACCTATCTGGAGCCGTTCACCGGATGGAAGTAGTTCCGAACTTTTTCTCGTTGCTCCTCTTCTCTAGTGAAACCTGGATGGGGGCGAGAAAAAGAACCAGGCAGAAAACTGTTGAAAAGTTTGCTGACTCGGCAAAAGGGTCAGGTCCCATCGGGATCCAGCCCTTCTATAGCGGCTTAAGGATCCTGCCTGTAGTGCATCGTGGGGTGCGACTTCGGGCCTGAAGAAACGGATCGCTCGATTGAGGCAAGCATTCACTTGGTCAATATTGACCATTTGCCACCGTGGGCTGCACGTGCTCGGGTCAGAAACGGCTCTCAAGGGGCGAACGAGTCGCACGTGGTGAGATGGAAGACGCTGTCATGTGTCCTTCCCTACACTTTCCTGTTCGCCTATCCACCCAACTGTTTCGAAAGTTGCTGAAAAACACCCGGCACCAATTGCTCTCTCCGTGGCCTGTCTCCTCTTTCTTCGATGTCGGGTGGGTTTGCCATGGAAATTTCTCATCGGGTGCCGAGGCCAGGCACCCGATGGCTGGTCGGAGGGCTTCCCCGCTGACTGCGTCGTTTCAGAGCATAACAAAGGCCACTACTTGGTTCCGAGGAATCGTCGTGTTTCAGAAAGCCACGAAGCAAGCTGGCTGGGAAGATGGGTACTTCATCAGCCGGCACAACTGCCGCGACTGGGTGTAAGAAGGTATCGGGCTGCTCGGCGAACAAGCGTGTTTTAGTACGCTTCAAGACACACGTCGACACGCGCATCAGACACGACGCCTCCTCGAAATGTAGGCCCACCGGAACAACGATGTAAGAATGCCTGCATTCACCTGCGGTTCTCCGAGCACACAGCACCACGGTCACCGAGGTAGCCTCACTGAGACATATAAGACAAGACCTGACGTTACTCATGTAGACAAGTAAAAAATGTCATAATGACCCGGCCTGTAGATTAGGTGGACTTGGGGTGTGTCTGTCTCCGGACATACGTGCCGAACTGCAAAAACACGACCGCAGAAAATCGATTCACCTCATAAGCTTTGCAGCCACGGGTGAGAGATGGAGCCGAACCCGAAAGGCAGTACCCTGGTTCCTGAGCCTTAGTGGCTTTGAGTCCGTGAAAGCTCCACGTCCTGTCTCGGCTGGAAGAGTCCGACCACTTGCAGTGCAATAGGTGACGGAAATGAACAGGCACCTGCAACGCCTTGCGACCTTCTTACACACGGAAGACTTAGATTGACGCACGGCGTTCATGCGCCACACAGCTGCTGTATAGTTTGTCTGAGTCACATCCACGCGCCATCATTTCCTGAGAGACTATCCTGTGCTGCGCGGTCCGTTCACCGAGCAATATCCGAGTTGGAAGACTTGGTCTACACCGGACTGGGGTAACAATACATCGCTACGCGTAAGGGAACTTATCGCTCAGTTACCGTCCCGACTGGGCGCGCAAAAGGGCCGGCAAACGGTGACCGGGGGATGTGAACAGAAGATATGTAATACTATTAGAACACAACCTACAGAAGGAAGTACAAAACGGACGGCCCCCAGAAATCCTTACCTGGAACCTCTCCAGGGGACTGGTCAAAATACACAATCTCGACACAGACGCCAGTGATCGAGGTCAGAGCGTTGATCTGCAGTTGCTCAGCTTCCACCCACATCGGATCGACCTCGTGTGCGCAGTACTCCTCCACCGTGCCATATGCAGTCAAAAAAGGCAAGTATAGCTCACTGTTGAGCTTCATGTGTGCCGCTGCCAGGAGACTGGAGGAACAAAAAATAGAGAAAGCAAACACAGAAACGCCCACTAAAACTGTTTCATCGCCTTACCGGGAGAGTAGAACCAAGTAATCCCCTGTAAGCAGATTTTTGTTGTAATTACACACCACAGAGGGTGAAACCTCGATGACTGAACTGAGGACACGCGTCTCCCCCAGAGAGGGGACGGATTCAAGCTGGAACCTTACACAAAAATCGCAGCGCTCGAGGTGAATATGTTCTTGAGATCGGGCCCCCGAAGTGCTCGACGTGCTGTGGAACGTCATCCCCCGACTTAGGCACTTCGGCATGCCTGCAGTAAAGACTTAGCAGAAACGAGTTTTCTTCTTCGTACTGCAATGAAACCCATTCCCTCTGAACGGACTGTGTACGGCTTGGAAGCGAACGAGCAAAAAAATGCCGACTGAAATGTGGCGAAAATCGCACTCGTTCTTCGCACCGGGCAGAGGCAGCATTCCGGACCTTCACCCGGTCCATCTGCCGGTCAGCAACGAACCGTCTGCGTTGCTCCTCGGGGATTCTTGGAACTGGGGGGGGGGGGAACAAATTTGTCGGTCCCGCTGTAGGGACTTCGTCGCCGGAAACGGACTTCTCCTCAGACTTCTCTTGTTCTCTTCCGGACTAACAACGGCAGCCCGTTTATCCCACCTTTCGCTAACCATGCGTACGTGCACGCAGGCAGTGGCTTACCGGGCGAAGACTACGATGTAGTTGCTGCTGGAGGGGTCGTTGAAGATCTCGGCCACAGTCTCCTCGCTCGCCCCAGTTGCCTCTAACTTCTCCAGGTTATCGACCGTTTCTGCATCGTTTCACAGCAGAAGAGACAAACGATGCAAAAAGCAGGCATGAGAAGACACTGTCCCGGCCAGCAGAAAGTACATTGCTTGGCTGTCTTCCAAACAGGACCCCAGCTGTTATGGACACTTCCTTCGGCCAAACGACAGGACGAATGTCTACAACTATCCCAAATACATTATCAAATCCGTACACTCCGTCGCTGAAAGACAAACGCGGACCTCTGTCGCGTTCGTCGAGTTGGAGGCACCTTGGAAAGGTGGGAGCCGCCAAGCATGCCACCGAACACCTGAGACACGTCGTCTACCACTCAGCGGTCGGGAAAACCCTTGGTCTAAGAAGTCACACAGCTTCCAATCAACTTCCCTGCAAGCTGCCGTCTCGTCGCTGAGGAAACGGCCTTCCTGGTTCCTGCCACACTCATCAGGTCCTCATTACGCGGGGACTTGCCGCCTATTCTTCTCCAGAAGCTCTTCGAAAAGACACGTAGAAAGACACTTGTTTGACTGGAAGCTCGGCGGCAACCCCACACTCCATGGAAAAACCGTACGCGTCCTTGCTATTGTCGCCCGTGGTACTGCGACCGCTCCTAGGCAATTCTCGCAGCTCACCTTGTGCAAAATCTGAGCACGTTTCAGCTCCCCCACTGCAAACAGACACATCTCGAGTGAAAACATCAGGTCACTGCGAGAAGGCCTGGGAGAAGGTCTTTTGTGCTGCCTTCCAGGAGGCCAGTTCAGCGGAATCACCAGATCGCGTCACCACTACGAGGGTCCTAGTGCACTCATAGAAGATGGATACGAAACTGCACTGCTTCTCTCAGGATGTACAGGTACTGCCATTCGGGTGCAGCGGCCCTGGAAATCCGGTCGAACCGTTCCCGGGGCTCGCGTTGTCCGAAACACAGAGCCAAAAGGAGTCTGCAAAAATATCTCAAAATGACAACGTACAAAGAAAACATGTGCAGCCCCAGAAACTCTTGCCGGAGCGCGTCAAAGGTGCTGCTCTGCGTCTGTGTACGCCTTCAAAACTGCATGTTTTATGGCGGCTTCATATACAGCCCCTCCTCCTTGTGCGCTTCTACGCTGAGTGTACGCAAACGCATTTAGAGCACCGCTGCCTGGTGCACTTTTTCTGGCGAGCCTGGCCTGACAGCTTTCGCGGAGAAAGAAGAATCGACAGCGCAGCCTAACCCCTTCCGCCGACATTCTCCGCCACCGGTGAATCTCCGCTGAAAGAACTGTCAGTCAATCTCACTACCGCCTTCCTTCTCCACTTGGCCAGACTCACTTGACTTGTAGCACCTTCGGCAGCAAATCCTCCTTGATCTTTTTTATGAAGGCCCGAATCTCCTTACGGCGGCGTAGAATGGACAGAAAAAGCCCAAACATATAGCCTCTGTAGAAGCAGCACCCATCTTTCCTTACTCGACGCATGACCCACCGCGCACTGCCGTCCTTATCTTCTGCTTCTCCGTCTGGCAACCCTCGGTCGGAAGTACGTATCTTTTCCTGTTCCTTCATAAAGGTTCTCGCTTTTGCCCGGAGAGCCTCATTGCTCTCGAACTCCTGAACCAGACTCTCCAAAGTCTCAGCGGGCCCTACTAGTGGCTCAGCCTGTATTTGCTGTTTCCATTCCGGTACATCGCCATCACCGCCGCGACATTCACTGCCTGGACAGAGGCCTGGCCCTTCTGTAACCGGGTGGGTGTTGTGCGCTTCTGAGCCGCAGTCACCACGTGAAGTTACATCCATCCTGAACCAAAGCGGAGTGCCGGAGGCCCGTCCTCTGAGCCGCTTACAACAGAACCTGCGCGGGCGCGAAAGACGGAAAGCAAACCACACGGTGCAGAACCGTCAGGCTTTAGTCAAGTAGTGCCCATGAGCTGCAGACGCACCTGCACTATGCACGCATCAGAAGACCCCTGCATACACAGTATTGCACAGGTGGGAAAATCTTATCTACAGAGGGACTACAACGGCAGCCAGGGGACCCACCTCTGGAAGAGACGGACTGGATACTGCCGCGAAACAGCCGCTCTAACGCTAGCCAATGGAAGCATCTGCCGCCCTGGCCGGCTGTTGTCCCTTGACCCCCGCCCCAGACAGGTGGCATGTGAGAGACGACAGAGGGCCGCGAGGTGCTCGCATTACGGATAATACGGCAGACGGACATACGACTGTAAACAGGGCAAAAGAATATCGACCGAGCTCGGCACCCGGTTCGTGACACTCTTTAGCGTACCGAGATACTTACTCAAGAGAACTTAGCCGGTGGGCGTGCGGACAGATCCAAAAAAAGCAACGGTCGAGGCACGAAAGTAGTGTGCAGCATGCTCAACTAGGTGATTCGGTTCGTAGCATTCTCGGCGTGCTTCCCAGAGCGTGTGGAAGAACAGGCGCGCCGCTCAGACAGAAGAGGACTTTTGACGCCCGTGCAGGTAGACGATGGTACACCCTCGCCCACCCCCAGATTGCAGTTCGGAGAACTGACGACTAGAAGTTAGAGGAGTCGGTAGGGATTCGCCTGGCAACATGTACTGATTGAAAGCGCCGCAACCAGACCCTATTCAACTGACCGCGGCTCGGATCCGCTGTTGCCTTCCTTTATTTCACCTCCACTACAGGCAAGACTCCGCGGAAACATTACAGCTGGGCCAATAACTCCGTGAAAATGCCGGGCAAGATTCAGGTAGCCAAAGGTCGGAGTTCACAATGTCTTCAAGAACTGCTTCGATGCAAGTTGAAAGTTAGTCAGAGACAGCAAGTGACTGTCTCTTTCGTCGTGTGACACCCCAACACTTGGCAGGCACAGAAAACGAGACTAGAGCGCTGTGAACCATGTTTCTGAGAGAATCTTTACAGCCAACACCTTTTCGAAGCCAGGGTGGAGAGAAAAGTCTCGCCCCGAAGTACCAAGATTCTAATGAACATATTGACCGCTGCTGGGACAACAGCCGCAAAAAGAAAACTACTACTTTCGTGAGAAATCCTGAGTGTCTCCCCCCTTCAGGCGAAAAATTGCTCAGGGGTGCACGTGCAGCGCAGGCGGTACAGAAATGACAGATGGGAACACCGCTGAGGCTGAACGTTGCTTGGCTAGAGACAGAGTAACACCCCTGAATGCATTGGAGGTGTGAGCCAAAAATACTGTCACTCCTCAAACACACGTACGTTTCGTGGCGCCACTTCTTCCGCTGCATCTGCCGCTGCCGCGTAACCGACCAACATCCCGCTTCAGCTACCAGGAAAAGTGCCGGACCTGCGGACGGTGTCCCCCAGATGACTGGCGACCATCCAGTTCAATCGAAGTGGGCCTTCCACAAGCGCCGGAAATGGCTTGACAGTTGACCGCATTATCGGAGACTACCGCAGACATGCGCTGACATCAGTGACAGTGAAGCTTCCGGGGTGTAGTGTACGAAGTGCCACGGAAAGTACCTTCGCGTTATGCTCTCGAGGGAAAAAAGCTGGGGTTTCTAGGTTGCGGCTGCGTGACGATGGTCCTTGTCCCTACAGGGGTGTCAAGCGCCTGTACCGCCCCTGGCGCCTCGCTAAAATTGGAGGCGTACTTCTGCTGCTGTCGTTACTGTCTTAGTACAACACAGATTTTTGTGTTCCTCAGGGGGAGCCGAGAGCCTCTCCCTGACACGGAGGGGTCCGGTGATACACACGGCGGTTCGATTGTTCATGGTGGAATTTATAGTTTGTTCCGGCACGGTGACCTCTGTCTGCGGAGGTAGATTGTGCATTGACAGCAACTCCGATGCTCGCGACAGCCGCAGGGCTGGTCACACATCGCGGAAGACGCGCAAGGACACTAGTCGGGAGATCACGTCATCGTCACTTCCCCAGTGGCTGCCCGGGTACGCGACATGCGCCACGCGCTGTACACAGTTGCACGGGGCAGCTGCTGCTGCGTTGTTACGCAGAATAAGTTCAGATGCCCAACCCTGCTGTCTTCTCCGACTTCCCTGGGTTCCATCGGCCAGTGTTTGTGTGGCGCCCTTCTCCAGTGGTTCTTGCTTTTTTCTCTGCACGGTAGAAATCGTGTGTCATTTTTCGCTCGGAGCGCAACGACTGTGTTGCGCCGGCAGCACGCTGATTTCTTTTTGCACAGCCACGATGTATGCTGACGGCCCTGCCGGGGGACCTGCCGCCTCTGGTGAGAATAATACCTGCTTCCCTATGCTGTGGTGACCAGTGAATGATTGTTGCTCTGGGATCAGGAGTTATAAACACTTGCTCTGTCTGTGGGGAAATGAAGCGTCCCGTGCTTCGCGGACACAGGAAGTCTCGGCCAGCGCCTCGCTCCCAAGACGTGGAAGCCAGAGCTGTTCGCCGTTCACAATAGCACTGCGGGTTCACTTTTTTCCACTCATTCCTGATCTGTCTCCTATTGCCACACACCGAGCGATCACTTGCGTCGCAGCCCACCGTGGCTTGAGTACACCGGGCAAGACACAACCGGTTCCCGTGGTTGGTGGTGGCTGCAAGCCAGCAGTAGTTTGTCTTTTTGTGTCGACTCCGCCGTTTTACTTCCATCTATACTGTCTTGCCGTCGCTGACCCCCTTCCCGGTCCTTCTTCTCTTCTGGGTTGTATTAGCCGAGCGCTGCCTCCACCTCGATCGCTGCTGTTTCGGGCGTCTTCGCTGCTGCGTGGATACTCTCCAATTTACTTCAGTTCTCGAAAGAAACCCGTAGTCGCCGCACATATTTTGTCCAGGGTGGACCCCCTCTTGTGGCACACGAGCAAGGCGGACGCACGCTTCGCTATCTTGGCCCGCTAGCTCTCGAGAATTTCCCACGCGGAGCCGTTCGTTTGCCTCGCCGTCCAGTTTTCTCTCCACTGGTACTCGCAAAACTGCGGTTGTATCCGACGAGTCCTTTTCCATCCCCCAGAGCTCTTGTGTTGCATCTCCTTTATTCACGCAGACTCACTCATGGGCGTGTCGGGGTACCCGGCCATTCCGACTTCAGCGGCCCATATAGCGGAGCAGATGGAAAGCGGTGGGGCCAGAGTGGAGGAGACCCTCATTCGCCTCAACTGCAAGTATCAGACTCTTTTCTTTTGCTCCGGCATGGCTGCTGTCTGCGCCGGGGCAATAGGAGGATTGACATCGCTCCTCACGCTCCAGATCGCGTGTCTTGTCAACTCGGCTTTCTTGGTGTAGGTCCGCTCCTGATTCGGGTGTTCCGCTCATGCGATGATCCATCCACCTTAGCTCAGTTGTGTGTTACGACCGCATCGCGTTACTCCCATAGTACTTGGCCGAAAAGATACTAGGCGATTATCTGTGGGTTTGCTGCCGGAAAGTTAAGACTCCATCATCTGGCGTCTCGTACGTAATAAGTGGCTGGACAGCTCACGATGTAGGCAAGTAGTTCGTTGTCCTCCCGCGCCCCAAGGTCCGGTGTCCACGCCTGGACGGATACTAGGCTAGAAGCTACCGCTTCCAGCTGTCTACCTCTGGCTTCGCCAAGGAAGTCACAGCGTGTGAGCTGAGGTTCTCGGTTTCCTCACTTCCACACAACTGTGCTAAGAGCGTACCTAGTTCCGTCGGGAACCGCTGCTATATAGGGGTCTGTTCGAGCTTCCACGAACTGAAATAAGCTTCTCGGACGTCGGCATTTTCTCAGATGTGCAGGTTCTGAAGCGTAGCTCGCCGTTTCTCGGTGTGACTAGCTTTCCTCAGCAATCTTGTTATCGCCCTGAGTGATCTTGTCAGTGATCTGTGAGATTCTCTAGGAACAGCAGGGTCTTGCTGTCAAAAGCTTTAGCGCTGAATGCCCGACCCTTCCGTCGGATGGGAATTTTCGTGGTTATTTGTTCCGTGTGGTGTGCAGTGTCTTTGGTTTTCTGATGATGCTTCTGGATGTCCCCGGAGCGCCTCGGTGGGCAGGACGTTACCGGGCAATGATTAGAAAGTATTTTCGGTTCTTGACTAGGCTGACCGGAAAGTCCCTCTGGTTACTCTTTTTGGGAAGCATGACATCCGTCACCCTATGGCCGTCGCACCGCGGATCTCATGCTCTTCTCTTCGTCACCATCTGTCTTAGCTTTTTTATTTCCTCAGTCGCCATTGTCGGCCTGCTTATCGTAAGTGAGAGAGGATACTCGGCAACCGACCTTTTCTTTACACTGTACTCCCGTGTCTCGGCATGCTGCCTGCGCCAGATACAAGCACTGATATTCCATGTGCTCTCGCTATTCTCCACGAGGAAAGTCAGTCTAGAGCCTTTACTGTCATGAGAAACATCGAGTCCTCAGCAGGTGGCACGGTACCTTGGTTCTTCTGTGGCTTCGTAGTTATCCGTGCAGGCTCGTCCATGAGGCAAGACGTCTTCCGTGTTCGGTGCGTAGTCTTACCTAGCAAAAATACCCTCGTGATAGCTGGCTCCCAACTATGAGATTTCTTTTTTCTTCTGAACAGGTGCAGCAGTAGTTCCGAGTGTCTGCGCTGAGGAAGATCTTTTCGGGAAACGCTGGAGGACTGTACAGAACTTTGTCGAGTCGTGATTCACACTCGGTTGTGCGGTCTTTCTTTACCTTCCTCGGCGGGCAAGATCCTGAGAGCGCAGGCAGCCGTCTATTTACTCGTCTCTACTGGGGCGAACCCTGGTAGAATATGCGCTTCTGAGGCGTGAAATGAGGCTGACGTTATGAATGCATGTCGGTCTGGACGACTGGCGGACTTTGGTTTTCATGTGTATGCTTTTTTGTTCCCTAGGCTATTCGGAAGTCGCTGCGGCTTGAGAAGGTCCGGAAGGCCGTCTTGATCAGTTGCAAGGGGGCTTATATTGATGTGTATAGGAAGTACGCCATGACCGATCCACAGCATGGCATGCAATTCGAGGAGTTTAACAGACTCTGCGCCGACGTTACAGGGGGACGGCTCCAATTCGACATCACCGACTTAGGCATCATCTACAACTCTCTGGATGATCACCAGAAGTCTGCAATCAATGAGCGAGAATTCTCTGAATGGATGACAGGTACGTTGACAGGTTTCCTATCCACCCTCGTGGTTCACTTTCAGTAGCTCCTCATCAAGATCTTCAGTGCTGGTGCCTCACATGTTTTTTTGTGCTAGAGTTCCCAGGGCTCACAATGCTTCTTTGGAGTATGCAGCAGGAGTTCTGCGCCGTTCTGGGGGATTTTCCCTCCACCTAGACCCTCACTCTTGTCACTGTCCTCCCTTGCACAGGCTCTATGACGTACGTCTGAAATGACCTGCGGCCTCATTCACTGTTGATCATCCGGGCTGTCGAGGAAAGTGCTCTGGTGCAGAATTAAGGACGCTGGAGTAATGGTATGGACTTTACAGGGAGGTAGGGCGTGTGTAAGGATATTGGGGTGGGTGTGTTCACGCTATACCGGGCGATGCTGGTACGAAGACGTAGGCATTGGGTCCGCCGGATGTTGAGACCAGGGGGCAGGCCAGGGGGTCCGTCACGCTGTTTGTTCGAATTAGTTTTGGTAGTGAAGTCCACGCTCGAAATGTACGCGAGCCCCCCGCATGCCGAGCCGTGGGTGTTGAACGCCCTAACCATGCAGCCATATCGTCGTAGACGCTACACGTAATGACATCTGCAAGTAGCGCACATCTCAACAAGATCAAAGATACTCCAGAGTACCAGATGGGCCTGGCAAAGGTCTAGCCGGGTAGGGGCGACACAACGGAAACGAGCCCACTGTCCCTCAATAAGCTTTCCGCGACAGTCCCTGTCTTCGTAATTGGGGAGTGCACCCCCCAACGGGCAAGCGCAAACTGAGCGGGGCCTCACTAGCCTGTCGCGCTGATCTGCAGCGAGACTTGACGGGGGGTGCGCTTTTCGTGTCTAGCCCTGTCTGGACTCGGCTAGCGACAAATCGTTCCTGTGATACCCTTCGTACGGCGGGTCTGGGCGGCCCGCTCTCCGTACGTTCTCGGAGTGGCAGCGGACGAGAGGTCGTGCCTTCCCGCCGTCATCGAAGTACGGCGCCCGCGGAGGAGGGAGGACGGCCAACGCAAATGCGGTGTTCTCCCTCAAGGCTGCATGGCCAGAGGGGAAGGGAGGGGTGGTGCGCGGTTGCCCAGGAGTGAGTTGACGTCATCTCGTGACAGTCCGATACTGAGCTTAATCTGGGTTGGTCATGCTGTTATTGTATTCGGTTCGCTTTTCGGTTGGCGGTGCAAGTTTCTGGATTTTTGGTTCGGAGAGTTTACTCGGAGGGCTGTTTTCCAGGCATACGAGAATGCCAGTGTATCATGATTTCGTGGTCGGTTCGCATCCCATGTCTAGAAATGAAAGCATCGATTGAGCGCCTCCGCTGAAGATCACTCCGTGTTTTATTCTTTCTTTTCTTAGTGTTCAAAAACAAGTCCCTCGTTGACAAACGCTGCAGCGGACGTGCACTTCGCAGAGAAGTGGAGTGTACCGAGGGGACTGGTAGTGCTTTCATGCGAGAAGCGTGCTGCCGTCCACATTTCTGAAGCACGTCTGGGGAGGGAGAACCTCAGGTAGAGGGGCCCTGTTCCCTTGTCTGCGGTAATCAACGTTTTGCTTGAAAGCACTACTCTTCGCAGTCGGCGACCTTGAGCTCGCTAGTAGTAATGTTTCTCAATTGAGCTTCCTCGCGTGCCGATTCTGTTGGCTGCGCGAGCACCAGTTCCGGCGTGGATGTTCCGTTGAGATCGGTTTGAAAAAAGAAAGGCGCTCTAAATACTGCGGCACAGCCGTCTTTCGCGCTATTCCTCCATCCTACGTGCGTACCACACTCGAATAAGCTGTGTAGGACTGGCCCTTCTTGAGCAGACCACTTACACACTAGCTCGGCGTGGGACCTCCGGGCCTATGAACGTGTCCCTCAAAGGGCTTTTGCCGGAGCCGAAAGCTAGGTGGACTGGCTCTCACTGGGACCTCAGAATCTCGTCTTCATCGAAGACAGGGGTGGGCTCCGGATCTGGATAAAAAACAACGCGACTGATCCGGATTGCACACCGCGCGGTTGTCGTCCTTGGTACAGAGATGGAAACGTCTGCAGGGAGACGGTGTCATCCAGGGGCCCCCTTGTCATGCATCGCTGCAAATGTCTGGGGGCTGGCTCTCCTTTTGGTCCGAAAAACTGTAGTTGCTTTGTACCGAGAAAACAAAGGGGCGGGACTACGTTTCAATGAAGCGGGAAAATTGAAAAGGCAATGGAGCACGTTCAGGCTGTCTTCCGTCGCCCGCAGTTTCGCTCTGTGCGTGCTCTATCATCGCATGCCACACGCCGTCGACATCGGTCCCCATTCCCTCTGGCAGCAAACCAAGTGCAGTCGCAGCGAGTTCCAAATGACCTCAGACCCTTCTCTGTTGTGTAAGACCCTCAAGAATCGATGTCGCTTTCTGCAGTCGCCGTTCAGGACAAAGCCGACAAAGAGCAGCAACTGTATGCCGTTACTTTGCAGCTAGCATCTCGCTCCACTCCTGTTCGATGCGCGGGCCTTCACCTTTCTCCCTTGCCGGAGTAGCGGGTCGCCGGACATCTGATTCCGTGCTTCTGCGTTTGTTAAAAAGAACCACGTGGTTGCCAAAACTTACTTTTGCTGGCTCGGGTCCGCGCGTATGTGGGTTCCGCCACTTTGTGTTTTTGCTAGCCAGTGCTCGCGTGACGCACTGTCGGGTCACCGGGCAATAGTAGTGGTGCCCTTTCGGCAGAGAAACTCCGGCTAGAACTTTAAAGATGCTGTGCCCCGCGGACTTTTTCACCAGCGCCAGCGGAGGCAGTGACTGCTATACGTGTCGCCTGTTGTCCCCTGAGCATCTAGAAGTGGGTTTACCGGAGGCCTCCAGCTCAACATCGAATGGTTGCCATCGACGAGGGCCCTTGCACCGCAAAAGCGGCCGCTGCAGGCACAAAATCCGCAACTGTCCCGTGAATTGTTCTTCGCAAATTCTGGAGAGAGGCCATGGGCTTGGTTTCTCTTACTCCGAACGTGTGAGGACTCCACTTCCCGACATGTCCGCATACGCAGCCGCATACGGCCGCCCGACTGATAAGGCTCCGGCGATGCGTCCTTTCTTGTGAAGCAGTGCTGAAACGGCGTGTCTAGCGTCAGCCACTACCAGGGCTTCAGCGGCAGACACGTGACACAAAGAACAGCAGGGCGGGATGGAGGCCTGGGAGGTGGGTTCATGGCGTATGGGAAGGCTGGGGACCGTGGGCAGCCCCGGAACTGTCACCGTCTCTACAGCGGCACTAGAAGATTCTCCTCTCTGCTTCTCGGTGAGGCTCCGAATGGCGACTGATCTTCGGGCTGAGACGCCGCCAGAGAAGTGCACTGATGCAGAGGGGCAACAGGGCCACGTCTACCTCAACACAGCGCTATGCTGTCCGGCCACCCTGACTGGGCCTGCGAGGCCAACCTCCACCTTAACTCGGAGCAGCCGGCGCACTTCCCTCGTCAGTGCGTTACATTGTTGCTCTCAGTCTTGTAGAAACCAGTTCAGTGTTCCAAAGAAAGTACACTCGTCCCGACCTCCAGAGTTGTGCAGTCGCCATCAAGATGGATGTAGGACAGTGAGGAAAGCCTCCGACGACGGTCTGGGCGGGTGTCCGTCGAAACACGGGCCCATTTCGTTTGCAAAGGAGGACAGCTTGGGACTAAGCCCGACAGAGTCGGATTCGCTTCCACGGTGCAACGCAGCGACACTTCCTGAACCAGGTAGCGGACAGCGAGTTCACCAGTGCATGGGAAAAAGGAGCTCCTCATACGGCGGCGTAAAGTGGACGAACGTCTGCAACGGAGCGCACGAGAGAGAACTCGAGAAGGTTCTCGAATCGGAGTTGCGTTGCCATGAGGTGTCCGTGCAGCGCGCCTGGCAGCTTTGTCGATCCCCGCAAACTCCAGTCACCCCGGCTCAATCAGGAAAAAGGGACAACGCGGGGACGGTGGCGAGCAGCTGTTGGCTCGGTTGGAGGAGGGCATCTCAGAGTCCCAACTTCATGAGAGCCTACTCGGGCTTCTCGAAAATGTCAGAGAAGAGACCTCTGAGGACGATGTTTTCGAGACGGTCGTCGTGAAGCGTGGCAACTCTTGGCCGTGTAGGTCTGTAGGCAGGAAGGCGGGACTCCGGGTTACTGCCCTTGCGTCGACGTGCTTTGTAGGTGAAAGTAGTAGGGAAAGGCTGTTTGGGAATCGCATACGGTAGGTTTTGGATGGGTGTCGGCTGTCGTGGAGCAGGCATGCTATTCTCTGTTGGTATAAGTAGGAAGACGGCGTCCCTTGTGCCTCTGTCCTTCCCCTGCCTTCTTTACAGACTTCTGGGTGCGACGGCTTCTTCTTTTAGAGAGACGGTCTCTTCTGTATTTTTCCCTCCCTATTTCGGCGGGTGCATCTCCCCGAGGACTTCTGCCTCTGCTTGGGCACACTCAAATTCTGGCACCGGTGGGTAGGGTGGCGTTATATNNTTAGGGTTTAGGGTTTAGGGTGGCGTTATATAACCGATCAGGTTCATTCCTGCTAGCTGTTTTCAACGGGATTCCAGCTTTGTCGACTTCTCACTATCTGCACCAGGTGCCATCCCCTTCTGGAGCACATTATTCACGGCTCTGGCGTCATTCTTCTCCTTCGGTTCAAGCTCCGCAGCGGGTGCGTCCGATTCCTCTCTTCCGGCTTTTTCGAAGCGGAGAAGTGACTGTAGACAGTTCGCTTCATCAAAAAGGCACGCTCGATCCTGTAGTTCCCGGGTTCCTATGTCTTCTGGAGTGCGTCCACCCCTCCTTTCGGCTGTACTCTCTCCGTCCTCTACGGCTCCAAGAGGTGCAGTGCCAGCACATAGTAAGGGTCCACGGCTGTGCACCCGCGGTCATATAACTCGTCCGAGAGACGACGACGGTCCTTTCTGTTCTTCCTCGCGAGCACGGTCTCGGGTCTCAGCTGGAGTTCTGCCTCCGCCGCTGTTGGTCTGCTCTCCAAGTTCATTCGCGGCGGCCTTTGACGCAGCGCCAAAGCCTAAGTTTCTGTCCGAGTTCCTCAGTGCTCGGCAGTATGTCCGGTGCTGCCGATCATTGGCACGTGCTATTCTCAGAGTCCGGCACGAAGCGACAGAAAGGCAGCTTCGCCACGGTGCCGGTTTCAATGAAGGGGGGACGCGTTCGAAGGAACCGAGCACACAGAAGCAGCACGGTCAGAGTAAATGTACTAGGCAACAGGGGAAAGGTGAGCTTGCCGGCAGAAACGGGAATATCCCGGGTGCGATGTGTTTCTGTCTCCGGAGTGGATGTCGAGATGGACTCCGGGGAAGCTTCGGACCCCATTGTACCGTAGACGCGTGCTACTCGACATCGTCCGTACCTGGTTCAGATGCGGTTGCAAGCGATTGTAGTTTTCCTGTTGGTTACTCTAGAAATCATCGGAGTTCGTTATGGCATCCGGGACGCACTGAATATATTCCTGTCGAACAGCCGGGAACTCAGACTTCGAGCTGTGTCTGGAGTTGACACTTGTTCCTGCTCTTCCACTGGGGAGTATGAGTGATTTCCTGGTTGGTCCTTTCAGCAGCCTGTGGGTTGACATCCAGCTGAGACGGATCACTCTTCAAATCGCATGATTCGTCGGTTAGGGGGACCCTTGTCGCGATGGTTTCTGCAGACACAAGCATGTGCAGGGACGCACTCCCCACGCGTCCTGCCGTGTTGAGCGCGTGTGTCAGCGGGTCAACACAAACGTGCAGATGGCATGAGCCCATCTGGTTCACTTTCAGATGATCTGCTTTTAGTGGCGCGGATGATGGCGAGTAGGCAGTATGCGCGCTGCTGCGACCGCTCCTGCCCCATCCGCTAGCCGTAGGCTGTTCACGAGGGTGCAGCGCGCTGCTTCATTGTTTCGTACTCCGAAGGAAAAAACCCGTCTTTGACGACGGTCGCGTCACATGGGTTGCCTTCAGGTATGGCGGCGTCCTCCCCGGCTGCACTTTCGGCGTGCTAAGCAGGAGCACGGCAGAGGCAACTTGCGTCCTGCACTGCGAGAAATTGGTCGTTTTCTGCGGTCCCTGTGGGATCTGCGTCTTTTCTGACAGAAGCTGTGGCTTCTCTGGATCTCTCCACTGCATCGAATACTGTGTCAGCAGGCAAAGGTCCTACTCCTCAGTCTCTGGAAAGCTTCATGGAAGCTCTGGTTTTCACTAGAAACCACTGCTTACACTGCTTCAATAGATTGTCGGCCGCCCGAGAAGCCCAGGAAGCCTTCGGGAAGCGACAAGTGACGCCGGAGTCTCCGGGAGAGGCAGTAAGCCTGTACCGTGATTTTATCGACGCCCTCACGAACGTCATCATTTGTTTGCGTCTGCATCAAGGTAAGCTGGAACAGGGGGATCGCGTTGAAGGAGAAACTAAAGTGCCCGAAGTAAAGAAAAACTGGAGAGGAGAGCCGGTCACGCCGCCATCAGTCAGGCTTGTTTGCAGGGATGATGGTACAGCAAAGGATTGTACTTGGACAGACAGGGAAAAATACCGGTCCCTCCAGCATTCGAATTATACAGTTGCGACACCGCCGTGCGCACAAGAACTGCATGACAGAGCGACCGTACTGGAGGAAGACGCACCACGGCACCGAAGAACCGGAGGGGAACTCATACGGTGCGGGTTCGATCAGAGACGGCAGGAGGGAGCAGGAGAGGAAGCTACGGCAAGTTTGACGACCTCAGCTTTTCAACGAGCCTTGCTCAAACTCCTGTTGCTGCTGCGCTGCTCTGAGAGTCTCGCCTGTCAGCAGGGTGAGGCAGACCTACAGCTGTGCCCTAGTGCACAGCACGTCGGACAAACAAAACTACCTCAGCTGCGGAGAGAAGTACGCACAGGGTCACAGCACTTTACCCGACAGCGGGGGAGTGTCAGCCGGACGTGCGGAGAAAAGCGCTCGAGCTCTTCCGTAGTCCGGTTTCTCCTTGGTTCGACACTGCTGTTGCGGGGCTGCGGCATGCTCCAGGAACACACCCCAGTGAAGTCTCAGCCGTTCACGGACACCTCGGAAGACGTGACGAGCAGCTTCGACAGGATCTTCTAGTGGCCTCACGGCCCAGTCACCGGAGATTCGCACAGCGGGACGCAGAGCAGAACAGAGGGGGCTCCCTTTACCGTTACTGAGGCAAAAGGATTTGTTGCTGCTGCAACAGCAGGAGCAACTGGAACGCCTCCACTCGGTTGTCCAGTTTCTTCTGAGGCAGCAGGAAGTGCAGGTAGTCGAAGGCCGACAAATGGATGCAGCTGCGTTGCAGGAACAGTGGGAGGAAGAGCAGCGACGTTGGGAGTCGGAGAGGCGTGCCCGTGCGTTGTTCATTGGCAGTTGGTCGTTGTGTCCGTTCGTGGAGCCATCTTCGGACAGAGCAGCGGTAGTTACAGGTGAAGGCGAAAGGGGAAAAAGGTGGGATGCTGACATGCCTGGCAAATGAGGGATCAACGGACAAGCATCACGGATGGAGGGCGAGAACAGGGCTGCTCCGGACATTCGGAGCCCGTCGCCCCAGCTCCGGCTAACTTTTCTAGGCGGAAAGGAAAAACTCGCAGTAGGAGAGGGCAGACAGGATTCCAAGGATTTAGTTTCTGCTGCAGTAATTGAGGGGATGGGAGTTTACTCGCTGAACTCTGAGGGTGCCCCTTCACAAGAAGGCTGGTCTGGCGCAGAGGGCACTTCCGCTAGACGGCCCGGGGGCGCAAGTGAGAGCAGTTTCACGCACGCGATTTTTTTTTTGCATAGCAACACCTCGGGTGATTTCTCGGAGCCCATCGTCTAGCCGCACGCGTGTGACAGATGAGGCGAAAGACGCTGAAGTGGCACGCGGTTATTCAGAGAGACTTGAGTGAAGGACATACGTTTGAAAGAGGAGTGATGAGACGGTTGCAACGATCCTGATTCCCAGTAGGATCAGGAGAAATGCGGAAAGATGGTGAGCAAAGTACAAGTGCGGTATGACAAAAAGCTGTGTCTTCGTGCGGGAATAGGTACAAGCGTGAGAGAGTGGACGGTGTCGCGGCGGGAGAAGTCGATACAACTGGAAGCTCAAACCACGGGGGACAGTGTGAGAAAAGGAACTGGAGCTCCCATGTAGGCTGAAGATTCAGGAGAATCAAAACCAGCGACTGGAGCGTCAGGTGGGGGTTCGCGCGCTTCTTCCATAGTGACGGACGTTCACTTTCGGGGTCGACGGAGGTGTCTACAATCACCTCTTCTGAGGCTTCGTGGAGGCCCGAGAAACGAACGCTTCGCCGGGGACGACACGTGCACGGGAGAAGGCACAGAAAAGCGCGACGCAGGAGGCGGAGGGTCTGGGGAGCCACGGTAACAGAATGAAAACTGCGGCCATTTGTGCCGGCGGTCATTAGCCCGCTGCACGTTTGTACGGGTTTAAGGTTTCTCTCTGTCCCCGGGGAATTCATCCTGCAATGCCCTGTTTGTCACAGTATCGGGATATGCTTTCAAGGAGCCCAAGAGAGGTTGAACGCTCGTGTCTGCAGGGCTTCCCGGTCGTGTCGGCATGATTGAGCAGGGCATTCCCTGGGTTTCAAGCAGTTGCTGACTCACGAAAACGTGCTACTGTTTTGTTTTGTCTCGTTTCTGCGTCCGGCAAGTGCGAGTGCGGGCCTTCCCGATGCGTCTTGGGGAGCTTCTACATGTCGCATCCGTGTGTGGCCCGGCCTACGTGAAGCCAAGTGTCGTTTTTCTTTTTTCATGTACTTCTCAATAGGTAATAGTTCTTCAAAGCATTGTTGACATCAGCCGCTATTCTCGCCACAGAAGTCTCTTGTCTCTTAAGCACAAAGGCGGTAAGGACCTTCAAAGGTAGACCCGTCGTCAAACGTGGCGTTTTGTCCAGCATGCGCATCCGCATTGCTCCACTCCAGACCTGCAGGGTGATCGAGCAAACTGATATGCCCGCCAAAGCCT
>NW_027156880.1:0-212 GCF_002600585.1 Cystoisospora suis | reverse complement strand
TTCTCATCCTCCTTGTCACCCCCCGGCAGGAAGTAGGGAAGGGAGGTTTGAGGGGGGAGGGAGAAGGGGGACTTCTCTCGAAAAGATCTCTTGCTTCTTTTGATACTTCAGGGTCGCTTCCTCGGAACTTCCTGTCGCTTTCTTGAGGTGACGAGAACAAGAGAAGTGACGAGAGAAGAAAGATATGCAGAAGTCGTCTTGCCCCGAGGGGG
>NW_027156879.1:0-380 GCF_002600585.1 Cystoisospora suis | reverse complement strand
GGTACTTCTAGGTACCTCTTCTCTTCCTCTATCTGGCTGTGCTACTTGTAGGCTCCCATTCCCCCTGTGAGCCCCACAGCCACACATGTAGGATTCCACTATGCATATACACTCAGCTCAAACATGGGCATGTAAATAGCGCCGCGAGTTTCGCTCGTACGGAGCTGAAACCTAGCGCAATCGACTCCCCTCGATCCCCTTTAACTCTCAGAGGTCGTGGGAGGTCCCCACGGGTTCCCTAGGCTGCGTTAGCCTTTTGCACATGGTGCCGTCGTTCTTGGGACCTTATTGAAAAAAACGTGCAGCACTTCCCCCCTGCCTGCGCGTTCTCCTGGGCTTGCTAGCTTTCGTATCGGAGTCCTTGAGGTCGCGTAGAGCTT
>NW_027156878.1:0-491 GCF_002600585.1 Cystoisospora suis | reverse complement strand
CATAACCTAGAGGGTTACGAGGCTAACTTGGGTACTTCTAGGTACCTCTTCTCTTCCTCTATCTGGCTGTGCTACTTGTAGGCTCCCATTTCCCCTGTGAGCCCCACAGCCACACACGTAGATTTCCACTATGCATATACATTCCACTCAAACATGGACATGTAAATAGCGCTGCGAGTTTCGCTCGTACGGAGCTGAAACCTAGCGCAATCGACTCCCCTCGATCCCCTCTAACTCTCAGAGGTCGTGGGAGGTCCCCACGGGCTCTCTGTGCTGCGTTAGCCTCTTGCACATGTTGCCGTCGCTCTTGGGACCTTCTCGAAAAAAACGTGCAGCACTTCCCCCCTGCCTACGCGTTCTCCTGGGCTTGCTAGCTTTCATATTGGAGTCCTTGAGGTCGCGTAGAGCTTATTAGCCTTCCCTAGAAGGCCTAGACGCTCCTTAATGCCACTGGGCTTCTCTTCTGGCGTACCGGCGTGTCGCCTGGCTCG
>NW_027156877.1:0-316 GCF_002600585.1 Cystoisospora suis | reverse complement strand
AGCAACGTTACTACAAGGCCCTGAAAGCGATAGAACGGCAATTACCCGCAGACTGGACCTCGGGACCTACAACCGGAATACGCAACGACCACCACGTGGCGGCGCAAGACCGCCATGCATCCAGAATGGCTAGTTATGGACTTCAGGACCGTCACACACCCGGAACAAAAGCAGGAGACCCCTACAGAGAGCGCAGAGGGATCGGCAATTGTCCGTGAAGAGCAGAAGCCGATCACATAGATCAGCAGGGCGTGCAAGGGGACACGCCGGTACGCCAGGGAGAAGCCCCAGCGGCATTAGAAAGCTTCTAGGCCTT